>NW_028318443.1:435000-515000 GCF_062004578.1 Staurois parvus
TATGCCGGGTGTAATTCTCGGTATCTGTCCTCATTCTGTATGTATGGACTCTGCACAGTCCCACTTCTCTTGTCCTGTATGCCGGGTGTAATTCTCAGTATCTGTTCTTATTCTAGATGTATGGACTCTGCACAGTCCCACTTCTCCGGTCCTGTATGCCAGGAGTAATTCTCGGTTTCTGTCCTCATTCTGTATGTATGAACTCTGCACAGTCCCACTTCTCCTGTCCTGGATGCTGGGTGTAATTCTCGGTATCTGTCCTCATTCTGTATGTACGGACTCTGCACAGTCCCACTTCTGTTCTGTACGCCAGGTGTAATTCTTGGTATCTGTTCTTATTCTAGATGTATGGACTCTGCACAGTAGGACTTTGCTTTTCCTGGATGTCGGGTGTCATTCTCGGGATCTGTCCTTAGGCTGGCCATACGCTATACAATTTTCTGTCCAATTTCCTTTAGATTTACCTTCAACTATGTATTGCAAGAGCCGGCCTACTTGGATACAACTGAAAGTGTTGTTAGTTTTGACCTCATATTATATGGTTCTTTGTAAATCTAAAGCAAAAACCTCAAGAAAATTGTATAATGTATGGCCAGCCTTATTCTGTATGTATGGACTCTGCACAGTCCCACTTCTCCTTCATCATCACTGTCAGGTAATTTCCAGTATCAGGTGTGCGCCATCATCACTATCAGGTAATTTCCAGTATCAGGTGTGCGCCATCATCACTGACAGGCAATTTCCAGTGTCAGGTGTGCGCCATCATCACTGGCAGGCAATTTCTACTATCAGGTGTGCTTCATCATCACTGGCAGGTAATTTCCAGCATCAAGTGAGCTCCATCATCACTATCAGGTACTTTCCAGTATCGGGTGTGCTCCATCAGCACTATCAGGTAATTTCCAGTATCAGGTGTACTCTATCATCACTGGTAGGTAATTTCCAGTATTAAGTGTGCTTCATCATCATTATCGGGTAATTTCTACTATCAGGTGAGCTCCATCATCACAGGTAGGTAATTTCCAGTATCAGGTGAGCTCCATCATCACTGACAGATAATTTCCAGTATCAGGTGAGCTCCGTCATCACTGGCAGGTAATTTCCAGTATCAGGTGTGCCCCGTCATCACTGGCAGGTAATTTCCAGTATCAGGTGTGCTCTGTCATCACTAGCAGGTAATTTCCAGTATTTGGTGAGCTCCATCATCACTGGCAGGTAATTTCCACTAGCAGCTGTGTTCCATCATCATTATCAGGTAATTTCCACTATCGGCTGTGCTCCATCATCACTGTCAGGTAATTTCCAGTATCAGGTGTGCTCCATCATCACTGGCAGGTATTTTCCAGTATCAAATGTGCTCCAAGGTCACAGGCAGGTGTGCTCCAGCATCATTTGTGCAACAGTGTACTGACAGGATGCTCTAGCATCATGTCTGCTGTAGCATCACTGGCAAGCATGTTCCAGCATCAAGTATGCTTCATCATCACTAGCAGATGTACTCCAGCAACTTGTGTACTCCGTCATCACTGACAGGTGTTTTCTAGCATCAAACATACTCCATGGTCACTGGCAGGTGTGTTCCAGCATCAGGTATGTTACACCATCACTGGTAGATGTATTACAGCCTCATGTGTGTTACACCATCACTGGCAGATGTATTCCAGCAACAGGTATGCTCCATCATCATTGGCAGGTGTTTTCCAGGATCAGACATGTTCCATGGCCACCTTCAATACAAATGTACTATTTTATTACCAAAAGTCTAATGGCGAACCAAACTATTGGCTCAACCTCTATACTACTGCATTGGTTTTTTTTTTAAAAAAAAACAACATTGTGGTCAAAAGGGCACTTGTGTGGTTTAGCCAATCAATTTCTGCATATTAGACCTTTGTGCTTTGTGTTACTGGGGCCATGGCAGGGACGTGTCCTTTGCCTACATAATGTGTGCTAAAAGGGAGTGATCCCAGCAATACAGATAGTAGAGGAACCTGGGGCGAGGTTCATAAGGTGGTCCCTGTCAAGTGCATGTAAATCTGAAAAAATGGTTTTCCAATTGGGACTAATTTCATGTCAGGACCACCAGATGTGCAGTGTGGTATCCCCAGGCTGCCCACATGGCCAGCACTGATCAGGGATCAAGAGGAAGACATTTGTTATTGTACACGATTTTCTGAGCGCTCGTACGCTTCCATCTTGGGAGTCACTTCGACAATCAAGGGGGGTCCCGCCACGGGAATATTATCGGTATTTGCCATTGGGCCACTGGGCCCTATCCCTCCGTCGTACCTCTACATATCCTTACCGCAAAACGTCCTTTGAACACGTTTGTCAGCACTCCCCAGGGTCCCATGGTCTCATTTCTGTAATTTATGCATCCCTTAACAGTAGGTCCTCCTCACCACCCCTGTCTTGTGTCTCTCAATGGGAGCGAGATTTGGGTGTCTCGATTGCGGAGGAAGAGTGGCGTAGGGCCTGGGGGATGGTGGCGAAATGTTCATTCAATACAGTCGCTCTTGAGGCAGCGTACAAAGTTCTACTGCGGCGGTACTGGGTCCCGGCTCGGACTGCTCACTTTAATCCGATTGGTGGAGAGAGGTGTTTCCGGAACTGTGCTCTACAAGGGGACGTCTTGCACATTTGGTGGTCGTGCCCGCGATTGATAGGCTTCTGCTCTAGGGTTTTTGGTTTGCTGCAAATGCTATTTCATATTACGGTCTGTAGGGATGCAAAGGTGGCCCTCCTGCATTGCCCAATTTTGGGTCTGTCTAGGTCTCAACAGAAATTGGCATCCTACCTATTCATTTTGGCCAAACGTGCTATAGCTCAAGCTTGGAGAACACCTTCGGTAGACTTCAAGGGGGTGAAAACCCAGATGAATGCTATGTTGTTCAAACAGATGTCAAGCATTCTTCATGATTCTCATCCGAGATTCCTTAAGGTTTGGGAACCTTGGATACGTTATTCCTTACCATCCCTGCCTCCTACTAGTTATGGCCTCCTATAGTCGCTGACGGTGCTAGCCCCGGATCCGTGATCCCTCTAGTTTCCCTTCTTTCATGTTTTTTCTGATTCCCTTTTTGTTTTATTTTCTTTTTCTTTTCTCCTTTTTTCCGATATTATGTTGGATTACTGCTGCTATTTGGCTCGGCTTTTTGCCGTCCCTTCTTGATGTCATTGGACATTTCATTATTTGACTAATACAAGTCAGCAGGATGTCTCTGTTTATGTGCTATTGTTCTGCTCTGCCCCTGCGAGGGCGTATTTTGAGCTTGTTATAGTCTTAAAACCAAAACTTTCCTAATAAAAATATTGAAACAGAAGAGGAAGACATTATGTATTAGCACCTGGAAGTTTTTGGATGTTCCTGGACATCTATGCATGTTCCAGCCCCGCGTGGGCAGAGGACAACTCCACTGTAATGCACATAAAGCACCATATCCTCCAGATGCAAAGAAAATGCAAGCAAGACCATTTAAAACAAGCTAAATGCACTGGAACAAGATGGAGTTTTTGAACATCTCTTAGATCATACCTCCCAACTTTTTGAGATGGGAAAGAGGGACACCTATTAGCAAATGTATGCAGGCATAGGACACACCCCCTGCCACACCCCCCTAACCACTTGCCCTCCTGAGGATTTCCCCCCTTCCTGACCAGGCCATATTTTGTGTTACGGCGCTGCGTTACATTAACTGACAATTGTGCGGTCATGCAACGCTGCACCCAAATGAAATTTGTGTCCTTTTTCTCCACGAATTGAGCTTTCTTTCTGTGGTATTTGATCGCCTGTGCGTTTTTTATTTTTTGTGCTATAAACAAAAAAAACCATCAATTTTGAGAAAAAAAAACAATATTTTGGACTTTTTGCTATAAAACATGTCCAGTAAAAATTTTTTAAAAAAATCTAATTTTGTCATAAATTTAGGCCAAAATGTATTCTGCTCCGTGTGTTTGCTGAAAACAAAATCCCAATACGGGTAAATTAATTGGTTTATGTGAAAGTTATAGCGTCTACAAATGACGGTATATATACTGGGATTTTTTTTTCTACTAGCAATGGCGGCGATGAGCGACTTATGGTGGCGATCAGCGACTTTTAGCGGGACTGCGGCGGACATTCTGACACTGGGGGAAAACTTGGTGTCACTGACATCCTTAGTGACACCAATACAGTGATCAGAGCTAAAAAAAACAGCACTGACACTGTACTAATGGCACTGGGCAGGAAGGGTTTAATGTGAGGGGCGATCAAAGGGTTAACTGTGTGTAGGGAGTGTTTTACTAGGGGGTGGGGGTGGGGTGTGTGCTTTACTGTAATCATACTGATCAGGATGGCTGTGCTGTGCACATTTCTGCTACCCGGAAATGCAAAGTCACGTATATATACGTGATTTTGCGCACAGGTGCCGCCGTGTAGCAGTATATCTGCTATACAGTGGTGTGAAAGCGGTTAAAGGAGAATTATTTTTTTAAAAAAAAGGTTTGGTAAAACCCACAAGTGCTTTTTTTTTTTACCTCTACTCTTCCTTTATATTGGCTTTTGAAATTTACAAAAGCAACCATTTAGAAATTGGATGAAAGGTTTAGCACCGTGAAGCACTTTTTGATAGACAAATAATGCATTTTAGATACAAACTATATAGATCGGACCAAAATGAGGGACAAATGAGGAAAGAGGGACTTTGTTCCAAATCAGGGACAGTTGGGAGGTAGGCTTAGACTGTAAGTTCTAATGAGCAGGTCCCTCTGATCCCTCCTGTATTATTTATTTATTTCAGGTACTTATATAGCACCGTCCATTTACTCAGCACTTTACATATATATTGTACATTCACATCAGTCCCTAACCCTCAAGGGGTGTACAATCTAAGGTCCCTAACCCTCAAGGGGTGTACAATCTAAGGTCCCTAACCCTCAAGGGGTGTACAATCTAAGGTCCCTAACCCTCAAGGGGTGTACAAACTAAGGTCCCTAACCCTCAAGGGGTGTACAATCTAAGGTCCCTAACCCTCAAGGGGTGTACAAACTAAGGTCCCTAACCCTCAAGGGGCGTACAATCTAAGGTCCCTAACCCTCAAGGGGTGTACAATCTAAGGTCCCTAACCCTCAAGTGGCGTACAATCTAAGGTCCCTAACCCTCAAGGGGCGTACAATCTAAGGTCCCTAACCCTCAAGTGGCGTACAATCTAAGGTCCCTAACCCTCAAGGGGCGTACAGTCTAAGGTCCCTAACCCTCAAGGGGCGTACAATCTAAGGTCCCTAACCCTCAAGGGGCGTACAGTCTAAGGTCCCTAACCCTCAAGGGGCGTACAATCTAAGGTCCCTAACCCTCAAGGGGCGTACAATCTAAGGTCCCTAACCCTCAAGGGGCGTACAATCTAAGGTCCCTAACCCTCAAGGGGCGTACAATCTAAGGTCCTTAACCCTCAAGGGGCGTACAGTCTAAGGTCCCTAACCCTCAAGGGGCGTACAATCTAAGGTCCCTAACCCTCAAGGGGCGTACAATCTAAGGTCCCTAACCCTCAAGGGGCGTACAATCTAAGGTCCCTAACCCTCAAGGGGCGTACAATCTAAGGTCCCTAACCCTCAAGGGGCGTACAATCTAAGGTCCCTAACCCTCAAGGGGCGTACAATCTAAGGTCCCTAACTCACATTCATACATACACATACTAGGGACAATGTAGACAGGAGCCAATTAACCTACCAGCATGTCTTTGGAGTTTGGGAGGAAACCGGAGTACCCGGAGGAAACCCACGCAGGCACACGGAGAACATGCAAACTCCAGGCAGGTGGTGCCGTGGCTGGGATTCGAACAGATGACCCGAGTACTGCCAGGCGAAAGTGCTAACCATTTACTGCCCATGTACTGTCCGCCCTTACGTTGTAAAGTGCTGTGTACACTGTTGGCGCGATATAAATCCTGTACTATAATAATAATCATAGTGTCCACCATCTGCCTCGAGTTTGCATGTTCTCCCTGTGCCTGTGTGGGTTTCCTCCAGGTACCCCAGTTTCCTCCCACGTTCCAAAGACATGCTGGTAGGTGAATTGGCTCCTGTCTAAATTGCCCCTAGTATGTGTATGTATGAATGTAAGTTAGGGACCTTAGATTGTACACCCCTTGAGGGTTAGGGACCTTAGATTGTACACCCCTTGAGGGTTAGGGACCTTAGATTGTACACCCCTTGAGGGTTAGGGACCTTAGATTGTACACCCCTTGAGGGTTAGGGACCTTAGATTGTACGCCCCTTGAGGGTTAGGGACCTTAGATTGTACGCCCCTTGAGGGTTAGGGACCTTAGATTGTACGCCCCTTGAGGGTTAGGGACCTTAGATTGTATACCCCTTGAGGGTTAGGGACCAGGGGCGGACTGACAACTCATGGGGCCCCCGGGCAATAAGGGATCATGGGGCCCCTGTGTCCTCGCTAACACTCAAAAAAGCCTATAAAAAAGCCAATGAAAGGTACCAGGGGCATCTCATGGGGCCACCTACTGACCCCGGGCCCTCGGGCAGTGCCCGAGTGTTCGAATGGTCAGTCCGCCCCTGATAGGGACTGATGTGAATGTACAATATATATATGTAAAGCGCTGTGTACATTGATGGTGATATATAAGTACCTGAAATAAATAAATTAATGTTCATTGTTTTAGAGGTGGGAGAGCCCTGGGACTGGTTGGTGACATCACACATGGTATGTCTTCACTCAATCTGACAGCTGGGACTGAACTCTGATTTCTCCCTTCCCGTTATCTGCAGGCAAGTCACTATCCTGGAGGGTCTGCACTTCATCAACCTGGGGGGGGCTGCTGAACCTAAAGTGCCCCCACCACCTAATTCCATCCCCTCTTAGTATAGTGACCCTCTGCCCCTTTACATCCCTGCTCCTCATCAACCGGCCCCTGCACTCTCTATATCTTCACTGGGAACCTGTCCGTATCAGATGAACTTTGGAGGAACACTTGAGAGGGTCCCATGTTTGAGGACGGCATTGCTTACTTTCAAAACTACAAAGGGGGGGATTTACTAAAACTGGAGGGTGCAAAATATGGTGCAGATCTGTACAGAAACCAACCAGCTTCCAGGGTTTACTGCCAATGCTTCACTGAACAAGCTGAAGTGTAATTATTTATTATTATTATTATTATTATAACACATTGGGCAGCACAGTGGCTAAATGGTTAGCACTTCTGCCTGGCAGTACTAGGGGCATTGGTTCAAATCCCAACCATGGCACCACCTGCCTGGAGTTTGCATGTTCTCCCTGTGCCTGTGTGGGTTTCCTCTTGGTACTCCAGTTTCCTCCCACACTCCAAAGACATGCTGGCAGATCCTGTCTAAATTGTCCCTAGTATGTGTATGTATGAATGTGAGTTAGGGACCTTAGATTGTACGCCCCTTGAGGGTTAGGGACCTTAGATTGTACGCCCCTTGAGGGTTAGGGACCTTAGATTGTACGCCCCTTGAGAGTTAGGGACCTTAGATTGTACTCCCCTTGAGGGTTAGGGACCTTAGATTGTACGCCCCTTGAGGGTTAGGGACCTTAGATTGTACTCCCCTTGAGGGTTAGGGACCTTAGATTGTACGCCCCTTGAGGGTTAGGGACCTTAGATTGTACGCCCCTTGAGGGTTAGGGACCTTGGATTGTACGCCCCTTGAGGGTTAGGGACCTTAGATTGTACGCCCCTTGATGGTTAGGGACCTTAGATTGTATGCCCCTTGAGGGTTAGGGACCAGGGGTGGACTGACCATTTGGAAACTCGGGCACTGCCCAAGGGCCTGGGGTCAGTAGGGGGCCCCATGAGATGCCCCTGGTACCTTTTTCATAGGCTTTTTTGAGTTTGGGCAAGGACACAGGGGCCCCATGATTCTCTATTGCCTGGGGGCCCCATGAGTTGTCAGTCCACCTCTGCACTGGACCATTCACATCAGCAGCAGAGGAGCTTACACTCTAATGTGTCGTCCCCCCCCCCCCCCCCCCGCAGTCACACACTAGTATTATACATTTACCTTCAGGAAGTTTGGTTTCATGTTGCTGTTATTCTGTGTGTGAGCGGTATTGTAATATTACCTGAACCTAGCATGGCAGTGGCTAGACTGCTCATCACTCTTGCAGCACCGGGTCCTGGGTTCACTGTCAGTAGGGAATCTATATATTATTTATTAGAGGTACTTGCATAGCACCATCAATCTACACAGCACTTTACATGTATATTGTACATTCACATCAGTCCCCAACCCTCAAGGGGCGTACAATCTAAGGTCCCTAACCCTCAAGGGGCGTACAATCTAAGGTCCCTAACCCTCAAGGGGCGTACAATCTAAGGTCCCTAACCCTCAAGGGGCGTACAATCTAAGGTCCCCAACCCTCAAGGGGCGTACAATCTAAGGTCCCCAACCCTCAAGGGGCGTACAATCTAAGGTCCCCAACCCTCAAGGGGCGCACAATCTAAGGTCCCTAACCCTCAAGGGGCTTACAATCTAAAGTCCCTAACCCTCAAGGGGCGTACAATCTAAGGGCCCTAACCCTCAAGGGGTGTACAATCTAAGGTCCCTAACCCTCAAGGGGCGTACAGTCTAAGGTCCCTAACCCTCAAGGGGCGTACAATCTAAGGTCCCCAACCCTCAAGGGGCGTACAATCTAAGGTCCCCAACCCTCAAGGGGCGCACAATCTAAGGTCCCTAACCCTCAAGGGGCGTACAATCTAAGGTCCCTAACCCTCAAGGGGCGTACAATCTAAGGGCCCTAACCCTCAAGGGGCGTACAGTCTAAGGTCCCTAACCCTCAAGGGGCGTACAGTCTAAGGTCCCTAACCCTCAAGGGGTGTACAATCTAAGGTCCCTAACCCTCAAGGGGTGTACAATCTAAGGTCCCTATCTCACATTCATACATACACATACTAGGAACAATTTAGGCAGGAGCCAATTCACCTACCAGCATGTCTTTGGAGTGTGGGAGGAAACCAGAGTACCCGGAGAAAACCCTCACAGGCACAGGGAGAACATGCAAACTCCATGCAGGAGTTACTATGGTCGGGAATCAAACCCATAGAAAACCTATGACCCATTTTCTGCAAGGCAGACATGCTAACCACTAAGCCACTGTGCCGGGTTGACCATTTTTATTGGTATATGGTTAGGGTTAGCAGATTTAGCAACAGGTTCACCTAAGCGCAGGACATTGATTACTGTTCTAGCACAGTGGTGATGTCACTGCTACTTTTACAAGCTAATATCTAGGTTTGCAAAAACATTTTATGGATTTATATCCTTTGTGCCTATTGAGGAATATGTTTTGATAAAGATTTTTGCGCCTGGAGTTCAATTGTGTATATATACATTGCCTTACTGTTCAATAAATGTTGTCTAGATAGGGTTTGGATCTACCTGAACCTGCCAGTATATTATCAGGAAACCAGAACACCCGCACTGTGGTCAGGGTCTCTTGTAGAAACTGAAACCAGAACACCAGCACTGCAAGACTAATGCTGGCCATACATGGGTCGATTTTTCGTCCGAAAATCGAAACCATCGTTTGCTCGGTAATCCGACGGCGCCATCAATGATTTAAAAAATCAGCCGACCGAGTCATAAAGTTCACCCCAAATAACAGGCGAAACTTCTGTTCCTTCCAGGTCACGGCTCATGCTCATATTCTTTTCAGAAAAATGATTGTACGATCTGCCAATCCCTCCACTGGCCTCCACTCAGTGTCCTCCACCCCTCTCTGCCAATCCCTCCACTGGCCTCCACTCAGTGTCCTCCACCCCTCTCTGCCAATCCCTCCACTGGCCTCCACCCCTCTCTGCCAATCCCTCCACTGACCTCCACTCAGTGTCCTCCAGCCCTCTCTGCCAATCCCTCCACTGGCCTCCACTCAGTGTCCTCCACCCCTCTCTGCCAATCCATCCACTGGCCTCCACTCAGTTTCCTCCACCCCTCTCTGCCAATCCCTCCACTGGCCTCCACTCAGTGTCCTCCACCCCTCTCTGCCAATCCCTCCACTGGCCTCCACTCAGTGTCCTCCACCCCTCTCTGCCAATCCATCCACTGGCCTCCACTCAGTGTCCTCCACCCCTCTCTGCCAATCCCTCCACTGACCTCCACTCAGTGTCCTCCAGCCCTCTCTGTCAATCCCTGCTTTGGCCTCCACTCAGTGTCCTCCACCCCTCTCTGCCAATCCATCCACTGGCCTCCACTCAGTGTCCTCCACCCCTCTTTGCCAATCCCTCCACTGGCCTCCACTCAGTGTCCTCCAGCCCTCTCTGCCAATCCCTGCACTGGCCTCCACTCAGTGTCCTCCACCCCTCTCTGCCAATCCCTCCACTGCCTTCCCGTTGGCCAACGAATAAAATTCAAAACATTAACAATAACCTATAAAGCCATTTATAATTCTGCCCCAAATGACATCACCGATCTTGTCTCCAAATATCACCCAAACCGTACTCTCCGCTCCTCGTAAGACCTCCTACTCTCTAGCTCCCTTGTCTCCTCCTCCCATGCTCATCTCCAGGACCTCTCCAGAGCTTCCCCCATCCTCTGGAACTCTCTACCCCAATTTATCAGACTATCGCCTACTCTGCTCACTTTTAGGTGATCTCTGAAAACCTATCTCTTCAGGGAAGCCTATCCTGCCCTCAGCTAATATTGGAAACTTCTACTCTTCCTACCAGTCCATCCCCCACAGTTATTACCTTTTGTACCACTAGCCCCTCCCTCCTAGATTGTAAGCTCCCAGGATCAGGGCCCTCCTATCCCTCTTGTATTGAACTGTATTGTTGCTGTATTGTCTCCCGTTATATTGTAAAGTGCTGAGCAAACTGTTGGCGCTATATAAATCCTGTATAATAATAATATATAAATCCTGTATAATAATAATATATAAATCCTGTATAATAATAATAATAATAATAATAATAAATATAAATCCTGTATAATAATAATATAAATATTGTATAATAATAATATATAAATCCTGTATAATAATAATAATAATATAAATATTGTATAATAATAATAATATAAATCCTGTATAATAATAAATATAAATCCTGTATAATAATTATATTATATAAATCTTGTATAATAATAATAAATATAAATCCTGTATAATAATAATAAAATAAATACTGTATAATAATTATATTATATAAATCCTGTATAATAATAATAAATATAAATCCTGTATAATAATAATAATAAAATAAATCCTGTATAATAATAATAATAATAATATAAATCCTGTATAATAATAATAATATAAATCCTGTATAATAATAATAAATATAAATCCTGTATAATAATAATATTATATAAATCCTGTATAATAATAATATATAAATCCTGTATAATAATAATAATAATAATAATAATAAATATAAATCCTGTATAATAATAATAATAATAATAATAATAAATATAAATCCTGTATAATAATAATATATAAATCTTGTATAATAATAATTAAGTCGAAAATCGATCATTTTTCACGAATTTTTCAACATGCCCGATCACCGAAAAGGGGAGGAACCACGAAAATCTTCCGGTGCCCCTGACCCATTAACAGAGCGAAAATCGACTGATTATTCTTAAAATCGATCGAATTTCGACCCATGTATGGCCAGCATAAGGTGCATTACCCAGTGATGATCCCTGACTGTGAATATACTAGCGGTCCATTGGCTGGCAGATTTGTCAATGAAGACATTGGAAGAGATTTCCTGTAGGGATGTCAGAATGATACATTGTATATCTCTGGGCTCCAAGGCTTGTAACTTGAATCTATCAGTAAATCACATTAATTGAAGGTAATGAACCCTGCATGATCCTACTGATGACTAACAACACAGGATCATAACCTCTCAATCTGATCAGCGTTTGGAAGATGCCATGTCAGACTTCTGGACCAGAGAGCTGACACTCAGTCCGTAGGCAGGCCAGTCTGGGGGGTTGTATATTGGGGGATGTGGAGTCCAGACATTCCTGAAACATCACACAGAGAATTAAGGGGAGTGAAGTAGCTGCATTCCTAGATAAGAGGAGGGGGGAGGTGAGGGACCATAGGAGGAGAGGAAAGGGGTTCCATTTGGAAGGAAAGACTCAGAGAGGAGATACAGAGGTCCATGCCCCGCTCAAAGGTCAGCCTGGCAGTCATGGGTGAAGATACACCAACCCTGCCGCCGCCTTACACCCCGGCACCCCCCATCCCCAGGGAACCCCTGGATTGTTGGGCTTGTGCTGTCCTCATCACTGGCCACAATTTGCTAGTGGGTGCTGCCAACCTGGGCATCTTTATCGTGATGTGTGGAGGAGCCCTTCTACCATCTGCTGCCATGCTGTTCTATGGATTCCTGTGCCATCCAAAGGTCAGTGCCACTCCTGAGTCTTTAGTCAGTGGAATGGGAAGGAGAAGGGGTTGGAATTTGATCAAATTGGTATGAAGAGTCCTTGACCAGCCAGGCGCTGGCATTGGTTGATGCTAGTCCAGCAGTCAGTGAAATGGGAAGGGGGGGTTGGTACCAAGACTTACTGACCAGCAAGGTGTTGGCATTGGCTGGTTCTAGTCCATTAGTCAGTGAAAAGGAAGAGGGGGGTGAGAAAATTGATGCCACCCCTTATTGACCAGCCAGATGTTGGCATTGGTTGGGGCCACTCCCATATTCAGTGAAATTGGGGGGGGGGAAACCCCTGGATTGTTGGGCTTTTGCTGTCCTCATCACTGGCCACAATTTGCTAGTGGGTGCTGCCAACCTGGGCATCTTTATTGTGATGTGTGGAGGAGCCCTTCTACCATCTGCTGCCATGCTGTTCTATGGATTCCTGTGCCATCCAAAGGTCAGTGCCACTCCTGAGTCTTTAGTCAGCGGGATGGGAAGGAGAAGGGGTTGGAATTTGATCAAATTAGTATGAAGACTCCTTGACCAGCCAGGTGCTGGCATTGGTTGGTGCTAGTCCAGCGGTCAGTGAAATGGGAAGGGGGGGTTGGTACCAAGACTTACTGACCAGCAAGGTGTTGGCATTGGCTGGTTCCAGTCCATTAGTCAGTGAAAAGGAAGAGCGGGGTGAGAAAATGGATGCCACCCCTTATTGACCAGCCAGATGTTGGCTATGGTTGGGGCCAGTCCCATATTCAGTGAAATTGGGGGGGGGGGGGGGGCGGTGAGCCTTACTGACCAACCAGGTGTTGGCATTGGTTGGTGTCAATCTCATAGTCATTGAAAAGGATGGGTTGGGGATGAGAAAACTGGTGCCAGCACTTACTGACCAGCCAGATGTTGGCATTGATTGGTGCTAGTCCCATAGTGAAAAGGAAGGAGTGGGAGTGAGAAAATTGATGCCAGTACTTATTGACCAGCCAGGTGTTGGTATTAGTCAGTGCCAGTTCCATAATCAGTGGAATGGAGGGCATGCCAAGGTGTATTGACCTGCCAGATGTTGGCATTGGTTGCTGCAGGTTCCATAGTCAGTATAAAGGAATAGGAGGGGTGAGTTAATTGGTGCCAAGACTTATTAACCAGCCAGATGTTGGTATTGGTTGGTGCAGGTCCCATAGTCAGTATAAAGGAATAGGAGGGGTGAGATAATTGGTGCCGAGACGAGACGTATTAACCAGCCAGATGTTGGTATTGGTTGGTGCAAGTCCCATAGTCAGTATAAAGGAATAGAAAGGGTGAGATAATTGGTGCCGAGACGAGACGTATTAACCAGCCAGATGTTGGTATTGGTTGCTGCAAGTCCCATAGTCAATATAAAGGAATAGAAGGGGTGAGATAATTGGTGCTGAGACGTATTAACCAGCCAGATGTTGGTATTGGTTGCTGCAAGTCCCATAGTCAGTATAAAGGAATAGAAGGGGTGAGATAATTGGTGCCGAGACGTATTAACCAGCCAGATGTTGGTATTGGTTGCTGCAAGTCCCATAGTCAGTATAAAGGAATAGAAGGGGTGAGATAATTGGTGCCAAGACTTATTAACCAGCCAGATGTTGGTATTGGTTGCTGCAAGTCCCATAGTCAGTGAAATGAGGGGATTGTGAAAAAATTGGTACCTAAACTTGTTGACCATTGGTCATTGTCAATCCTATAGTCCAGGGGTGGGCAACTGTGGCACTCCAGCTGTTGGTGAACTACAAGTCCCATCATGCCTCTGCCTTTGGGAGTTATGCTTGTAATTTTTGTTTTTGCAATGCCTCATGGGACTTGTAGTTCTACAACAGCTGGAGGGCCACAGTTGCCCACCCCAGTGGAATGGGGGACGAGCAAACTACTGCATACCACAGCCTATTGACCTGCCTGGTGTTGGCATTGGTCGGTGCCAGTCCTCAAGGACCTCCCTAAGTATTAAAGACCATTGGTTCTCTTTTTGCAACAAAAAGGCTACAAAATAATATTTAATGGAATGATTCATATAAGAAAACATTCCCAATCCAATCACAGCAAGATGGACAAAATGTAAATGGAAAACATACTTCTTACATTTTGGTACCAGAGGAGCTTAGACCCCAATGCCCCCCCCCCCCCCCCCCACAGTCACATGCTGTTATTAAACATTTATATAGCTCTGACATATGCCGCAGCGCTGTACGGAGATCACTGGACCAGTCACATCAGTCAATGCACCAGAGGAGCTTACACTCTAATGTCCCCCCCCACAGTCACACACTAGTATTATTATATAGCTCTGACATATACCGCAGTGCTGTATACAGGACACATGATCAGGGGCGGACTGACCATTTTTAAACTCGGGCACCGCCTGAGGGCCTGGGGTCAGTAGGGGGCCCCATGAGATTCCTGGTACCTTTTTTTTATAGGCTTTTTTGACTTTGGGCAAGGACACAGGGGCCCCATGATTCCCTATTGCCTGGGGGCCCCATGAGTTGTCAGTCCACCCCTGCACTGGACCATTCACATCAGCAGCAGAGGAGCTTACACTCTAATGTGTCGTCCCCCCCCCCCCCCCCCCCCCGCAGTCACACACTAGTATTATACATTTACCTTCAGGAAGTTTGGTTTCATGTTGCTGTTATTCTGTGTGTGAGCGGTATTGTAATATTACCTGAACCTAGCATGGCAGTGGCTAGACTGCTCATCACTCTTGCAGCACCGGGTCCTGGGTTCACTGTCAGTAGGGAATCTATATATTATTTATTAGAGGTACTTGCATAGCACCATCAATCTACACAGCACTTTACATGTATATTGTACATTCACATCAGTCCCCAACCCTCAAGGGGCGTACAATCTAAGGTCCCTAACCCTCAAGGGGGGTACAATCTAAGGTCCCTAACCCTCAAGGGGTGTACAATCTAAGGTCCCTAACCCTCAAGGGGTGTACAATCTAAGGTCCCTAACCCTCAAGGGGTGTACAATCTAAGGTCCCTAACCCTCAAGGGGCGTACAATCTAAGGTCCTTAACCCTCAAGGGGGGTACAATCTAAGGTCCCTAACCCTCAAGGGGCGTACAATATAAGGTCCCTAACCCTCAAGGGGTGTACAATCTAAGGTCCCTAACCCTCAAGGGGCGTACAATCTAAGGTCCCTAACCCTCAAGGAGCGTACAATCTAAGGTCCCTAACCCTCAAGGGGCGTACAATCTACGGTCCCTAACCCTCAAGGGGGGTACAATCTAAGGTCCCTAACTCACATTCATACATACACATACTAGGGACAATTTAGACAGGAGCCAATTAACCTACCAGCATGTCTTTGGAGGGTGGGAGGAAACTGGAGTACCTGGAGGAATCCCACGCAGGCACAGGGAGAACATGCAAACTCCAGGCAGGTGGTGCTGTGGTTGGGATTTGAACCAATGACCCGAGTACTGCCAGGCGGAGGTGCGGTTTCAAAAAATGAACCAAAGATGCAGAATGTAGAAGTTTTTGTGCGCTTTCTGAAACAACACCAAAATCGTGGGACATCCTAGAAGTCTGGGGGAAGACGCAGTTACCCTGCACTAAGTCCATGCGTTAGCTGCAACCTAGCAAGAGCACAGAGGGGCCCAACAGACAGTCCCAACGGGGGACCCCAGAAGTGGAGGCTTGGGGGCTGCTCTGTCAATACCATTGCTCAGAGCAGGGGAGTGTAACATGTTTGTTATTTTAATGTTTTTTTAAAAATGCCTTTATACTAAGAGTGACACTAATACTGACCCTATGCTAACACTGACCTTGACACTAACCCTAACACCAACACTAGCACTGACCTTGATACTAACCCTAACACCAACACTAACACTGACCTTGATACTAACACCAACACTAACACTGACCTTGATACTAACCCTAACACCAACACTAACACTGACCTTGATACTAACCCTAACACCAACACTAGCACTGACCTTGACACTAACCCTAACACCAACACTAACACTGACCTTGATACTAACCCTAAAACTGACCTTGATACTAACCCTAACACCAACACTAACACTGACCTTGATACTAACCCTAACACCAACACTAACACTGACCTTGATACTAACCCTAACACCAACACTAACACTGACCTTGATACTAACCCTAACACCAACACTAACACTGACCTTGATACTAACCCTAACACCAACACTAACACTGACCTTGATACTAACCCTAACACTAACACTGACCTTGATACTAACCCTAACACCAACACTAACACTGACCTTGATACTAACCCTAACACCAACACCAGCACTGACCTTGATACTAACCCTAACACCAACACTAACACTGACCTTGACACTAACCCTAACATTAATACTGACTCTAAAACTAACATTGACTCTAGACCTGATCTTAGTGCTAACACTGACACTAACTCTGACCTTGATATTAACCCTAACACTAACATTAGCCTTAACACTAATGCTGGCTCTAAAGCTAACACTGATCTCAGTGCTAACACTAACATTGACCTTAACACTAATACTGACACTAATGCTGACTCTAAACCTAATCTTAGTGCGAACACTAACGCTGGCAATAACTCTGACCTT
The DNA here is from genome assembly GCF_062004578.1 of Staurois parvus. Classification (NCBI taxonomy): domain Eukaryota; kingdom Metazoa; phylum Chordata; class Amphibia; order Anura; family Ranidae; genus Staurois; species Staurois parvus. The sequence goes on from NW_028318443.1 coordinate 451,984, forward strand.
GATACTAAACCTAACACTAACATTGACCTTAACACTAATACTGACACTAATGCTGACTCTAAAGCTAACACTAACTCTTAACACTGATCTCAGTGCTAACACTGACACTAACTCTGACCTTGATACCAGGCACGGACTGACCATTTGGAAACTCGGGCACTGCCCGAGGGCCCGGGGTCAGTAGGGGGCCCCATGAGATGCCCCTGGTACCTTTTTCATAGGCTTTTTTGAGTTTGGGCAAGGACACAGGGGCCCCATGATCCCCTATTGCCCGGGGGCCCCATGAGTTGTCAGTCTGCCCCTGCTTGATACTAACCCTAACACCAACACTAACCTTAACATTAATACTGACTCTAAAACAAACATTGACTCTAGACCTGATCTTAGTGCTAACACTGACACTAACTCTGACCTTGATACTAACCCTAACACTAACATTAGCCTTAACACTAATGCTGGCTCTAAAGCTAACACTGATCTCAGTGCTAACATTAACACTGACCTTAACGTTAATACTGACACTAATGCTGACTCTAAACCTAACACTGACTCTAAACCTGATCTTAGTGCTAACACTAACACTGGCAATAACTCTGACCTTGATACTAACCCTAACACTAACATTGACCTTAACACTAATACTGACACTAATGCTGACTATAAAGTTAACACTGACTCTAACACTGATCTCAGCGCTAACACTGACAATAACTCTGACCTTGATACTAACCCTAACACTAACATTGACCTTAACACTAATACTGACACTAATGCTGACTATAAAGTTAACACTGACTCTAACACTGATCTCAGCGCTAACACTGACAATAACTCTGACCTTGATACTAACCCTAACACTAACATTGATCTTAACACTATTACCAACTCTAAAGCTAATACTGACTCTAACACTGATCTTAACACTAATTCTGGCATTAATACTGACCCTAAAGCTAACAATGACACTAAAACTGACCAGTAGCACTGATCCTAAAGCTGACACTGACCTTAACCCTAATATTAAGCCTAACACTAACACTGACCTTAACATCAATACTGACACCAATGCTGACTCTAAAGCTAACACTAACTCTAACACTGATCTCGGTGCTAACGCAGACTCTAACACTGACCTTAATACTAACCCTAACGCCAACACTGACATTGACCTTAACACTAATACTAACCCTAAATCTAATACTGACTCTAACACTGATCTTAACACTAACTCCGGCGTTAATACTGACCCTAAAGCTAACAATGACACTAAAACTGACCACTAGCACTGATCCTAAAGCTGACACTGACCTTAACCCTAACACTAAACCTAAAGCTGACATTGACACTAACACTAGCACTGACCTTAACACTAACACTTACACCAATCCTGACCCTAACAGACTTTTCCTCTAGTGAGGTGCAAACGATACAGTGGATTGGCTATCACAGTGATCATGTGATTGGGAGCCAGCCTCACTTGTGCTCCATCATGGGCAACATAGTGGCTTAGTGGTTAGCACTTCTGCCTAGCAGCAGTAGGGTTGTTGGTTCAAATCCCAATTATGGCACCACTGAACTTGCCTGGAGTATGCATGTTCTCCCTGTGTAGGTTTCCTCCTGGTACTCTGATTTCCCCCCACACTTCAAAGACATGCATTGGCCCTAGTATGTGAGTTAGGGACCTTAGATTGTACGCCCCTTGAGGGTTAGGGACTGATGTGAATGTACAATATATATGTAAAGTGCTGCGTACATTGATGGCGATATATAAGTACCTGAAATAAATCATTCCTCTGAGGCTAGGAGATGTCCTCTGTCGCTGTGCTGGCAGCGTGCCATTGGGTGCTCTCTGGCATCATGGAAGACAGCCCACTCTTGTGTCTTTACATATATGTGTTATGCCATCGTCAGGGGTGCCCTTGTATGGTGCTCTGCTTAGTGTTTGATGGCCCTCTGCTTAGCGTTTGATGGCCCTCTGGTTAGCGTTTGATGGCCCTCTGCTTAGCGCTTGATGGCCCTCTGGTTAGCGTTTGATGGCGCTCTGGTTAGCGTTTGATGGCGCTCTGGTTAGCGTTTGATGGCCCTCTGGTTAGCGTTTGATGGCCCTCTGGTTAGCGCTTGATGGCCCTCTGGTTAGCGTTTGATGGCCCTCTGGTTAGCGTTTGATGGAGCTCTGGTTAGCGTTTGATGGCCCTCTGGTTAGCGTTTGATGGCGCTCTGGCTAACGTTTGATGGCCCTCTGGTTAGCGTTTGATGGCCCTCTGGTTAGCGTTTGATGGCCCTCTGGTTAGCGCTTGATGGCCCTCTGGTTTGCGCTTGATGGCCCTCTGGTTAGCGTTTGATGGAGCTCTGGTTAGCGTCTGATGGCCCTCTGGTTAGCGCTTGATGGCCCTCTGGTTAGCGCTTGATGGCCCTCTGGTTAGCGTTTGATGGCCCTCTGGTTAGCGTTTGATGGCCCTCTGGTTAGCGTTTGATGGAGCTCTGGTTAGCGTTTGATGGCCCTCTGGTTAGCGTTTGATGGCGCTCTGGCTAACGTTTGATGGCCCTCTGGTTAGCGCTTGATGGCCCTCTGGTTAGCGCTTGATGGCCCTCTGGTTAGCGTTTGATGGCGCTCTGGTTAGCGTTTGATGGCTCTCTGGTTAGCGTTTGATGGCCCTCTGGTTAGCGCTTGATGGCCCTCTGGTTAGCGCTTGATGGCCCTCTGGTTAGCGTTTGATGGCGCTCTGGTTAGCGTTTGATGGCTCTCTGGTTAGCGTTTGATGGCCCTCTGGTTAGCGCTTGATGGCCCTCTGGTTAGCGTTTGATGGCTCTCTGGTTAGCGCTTGATGGCCCTCTGGTTAGCGCTTGATGGAGCTCTGGTTAGCATTTGATGGCCCTCTGGTTAGCGTTTGATGGCGCTCTGGCTAACGTTTGATGGCCCTCTGGTTAGCGTTTGATGGCCCTCTGGTTAGCGTTTGATGGCCCTCTGGTTAGCGCTTGATGGCCCTCTGGTTTGCGCTTGATGGCCCTCTGGTTAGCGTTTGATGGCCCTCTGGTTAGCGTTTGATGGAGCTCTGGTTAGCGTCTGATGGCCCTCTGGTTAGCGCTTGATGGCCCTCTGGTTAGCGCTTGATGGCCCTCTGGTTAGCGCTTGATGGCCCTCTGGTTAGCGTTTGATGTCCCTCTGGTTAGCGTTTGATGGCCCTCTGGTTAGCGTTTGATGGCCCTCTGGTTAGCGTTTGATGGAGCTCTGGTTAGCGTTTGATGGCCCTCTGGCTAACGTTTGATGGCCCTCTGGTTAGCGCTTGATGGCCCTCTGGTTAGCGCTTGATGGCCCTGTGGTTAGCGTTTGATGGCGCTCTGGTTAGCGTTTGATGGCTCTCTGGTTAGCGTTTGATGGCTCTCTGGTTAGCGTTTGATGGCCCTCTGGTTAGCGCTTGATGGCGCTCTGGCTAACGTTTGATGGCCCTCTGGTTAGCGCTTGATGGCCCTCTGGTTAGCGCTTGATGGCCCTCTGGTTAGCGTTTGATGGCGCTCTGGTTAGCGTTTGATGGCTCTCTGGTTAGCGTTTGATGGCCCTCTGGTTAGCGCTTGATGGCCCTCTGGTTAGCGCTTGATGGCCCTCTGGTTAGCGTTTGATGGCGCTCTGGTTAGCGTTTGATGGCTCTCTGGTTAGCGTTTGATGGCTCTCTGGTTAGCGTTTGATGGCCCTCTGGTTAGCGCTTGATGGCCCTCTGGTTAGCGTTTGATGGCTCTCTGGTTAGCGCTTGATGGCCCTCTGGTTAGCGCTTGATGGCCCTCTGGTTAGCGTTTGATGGCCCTCTGGTTAGCGTTTGATGGAGCTCTGGTTAGCGTTTGATGGCCCTCTGGTTAGCGTTTGATGGCGCTCTGGCTAACGTTTGATGGCCCTCTGGTTAGCGTTTGATGGCCCTCTGGTTAGCGCTTGATGGCCCTCTGGTCAGCGCTTGATGACCCTCTGGTTAGCGTTTGATGGCCCTCTGGTTAGCGTTTGATGGAGCTCTGGTTAGCGTTTGATGGCCCTCTGGTTAGCGCTTGATGGCCCTCTGGTTAGCGCTTGATGGCCCTCTGGTTAGCGCTTGATGGCCCTCTGGTTAGCGTTTGATGGCCCTCTGGTTAGCGTTTGATGGAGCTCTGGTTAGCGTTTGATGGAGCTCTGGTTAGCGTTTGATGGAGCTCTGGTTAGCATTTGATGGCCCTCTGGTTAGCGCTTGATGGCCCTCTGGTTAGTGCTTGATGGCCCTCTGGTTAGCGTTTGATGGAGCTCTGGTTAGCGTTTGATGGCCCTCTGGTTAGCGTTTGATTGCCCTCTGGTTAGCGTTTGATGGCCCTCTGGTTAGCGTTTGATGGCCCTCTGGTTAGCGTTTGATGGCCCTCTGGTTAGCGCTTGATGGCCCTCTGGTTAGCGTTTGATGGCCCTCTGGTTAGCGCTTGATGGCCCTCTGGTTAGCGTTTGATGGCCCTCTGGTTAGCGTTTGATGGAGCTCTGGTTAGCGTTTGATGGAGCTCTGGTTAGCGTTTGATGGCCCTCTGGTTAGCGTTTGATGGCGCTCTGGCTAACGTTTGATGGCCCTCTGGTTAGCGTTTGATGGCCCTCTGGTTAGCGTTTGATGGCGCTCAGGTTAGCGTTTGATGGCCCTCTGGTTAGCGTTTTATGGCGCTCTGGTTAGCGTTTTATGGCCCTCTGGTTAGCGCTTTATGGCGCTCTGGTTAGCGTTTTATGGCTCTCTGGTTAGCGTTTTATGGCGCTCTGGTTAGCGTTTGATGGCCCTCTGGTTAGCGCTTTATGGCGCTCTGGTTAGCGTTTTATGGCTCTCTGGTTAGCGTTTTATGGCGCTCTGGTTAGCGTTTGATGGCGTTCTGGTTAGCGTTTGATGGCCCTCTGGTTAGCGTTTGATGGCGCTCTGGTTAGCGTTTGATGGAGCTCTGGTTAGCGTTTGATGGCTCTCTGGTTAGCGTTTGATGGCCCTCTGGTTAGCGTTTGATGGCGCTCTGGTTAGCGTTTGATGGCCCTCTGGTTAGCGTTTTATGGCCCTCTGGTTAGCGTTTGATGGCCCTCTGGTTAGCGTTTGCTGGCGCTCTGGTTAGCGTTTGATGGCGCTCTGGTTAGCGTTTGATGGCGCTCTGGTTAGTGTTTGATGGCCCTCTGGTTAGCGCTTGATGGCCCTCTGGTTAGCGTTTGATGGGCCTCTGGTTAGTGTTTGATGGAGCTCTGGTTAGCATTTGATGGAGCTCTGGTTAGCGTTCTATGGCGCTCTGTTTAGCGTTTTATGGCCCTCTGGTTAGCGTTTTATGGCCCTCTGGTTAGCGTTTTATGGCCCTCTGGTTAGCGTTTTATGGCCCTCTGGTTAGCGTTTGATGGCCCTCTGGTTAGCGTTTGCTGGCGCTCTGGTTAGCGTTTGATGGCGCTCTGGTTAGCGTTTGATGGCGCTCTGGTTAGTGTTTGATGGCCCTCTGGTTAGCGTTTGATGGGCCTCTGGTTAGTGTTTGATGGAGCTCTGGTTAGCATTTGATGGAGCTCTGGTTAGCGTTTTATGGCCCTCTGGTTAGCGTTTTATGGCGCTCTGTTTAGCGTTTTATGGCCCTCTGGTTAGCGCTTTATGGCGCCCTGGTTAGCGTTTTATGGCTCTCTGGTTAGCGTTTTATGGCGCTCTGGTTAGCGTTTGATGGCCCTCTGGTTAGCGCTTTATGGCGCTCTGGTTAGCGTTTTATGGCTCTCTGGTTAGCGTTTTATGGCGCTCTGGTTAGCGTTTGATGGCGCTCTGGTTAGCGTTTGATGGCCCTCTGGTTAGCGTTTGATGGCGCTCTGGTTAGCGTTTGATGGAGCTCTGGTTAGCGTTTGATGGCCCTCTGGTTAGCGTTTGATGGCGCTCTGGTTAGCGTTTGATGGCCCTCTGGTTAGCGTTTGATGGCCCTCTGGTTAGCGTTTGCTGGCGCTCTGGTTAGCGTTTGATGGCGCTCTGGTTAGCGTTTGATGGCGCTCTGGTTAGTGTTTGATGGCACCTCATTTGTCTTACCTGGAGAAAGTCTGTTCTACCAGATTCAATATTTATAAACAGAAACAATTGAGTACTGTCCGTGATACTTTTTTTATTTGCACTAACATACAATTTTGAGGACAAGCTTTCGGGGTATGTCCCCTTCTTCAAGGTCTAAGCAGTACTATTAAAAATCACAAAGTTTAAGCAGAATGTTAGAATGGATTGAGAGGAAAAAAAAAAAAAAAAAGGGCTACAGATAAGATACATCAAAAGTGAGGGGGGGAGGGGGGATACAACACTCACACAGAGGGGGTCAAGTTTTAGCTGATAGTCATAAAGCTGTCGGATAATGGTTGAGGAATCCCATGTCCAAATTAAGGCCGTTATCTTTAGTGTCAAATAGAATTATCATTCTTAGTTCAAATGTTTTTCTTTCCTGGATGGATTTAAATTTTCCTTTCAGAACTAAAATATTGAGGTCTTCCACATTGTGGTCTGGTTGTGAGAAATGGTGTCCTACAGGTGTGCAGAGGTCATCTTCTTTATGTTCCTTGATGGTATGTCTGTGTCTTGAAGAAGGGGACATACCCCGAAAGCTTGTCCTCAAAATTGTATGTTAGTGCAAATAAAAAGAGTATCACGGACAGTACTCAATTGTTTCTGTCGCAAATGCACTAATACGGCTACAATCACCTCAAGCAATATTTATAAACAAATCAAGCAAGTTTGCAGTCTAATCACCCTTTTCTCTTCCTCCTTCTGTCCCCTGAGATTAATACTAGGATCTGATATTTCCAGTGTTTGCATTGCTGGAATATAACACACGAGGGAAGCTGGGATGCCTCTTCAGTACTGTAGCATGCTTTAGGTCGGAGTTTGTGTATAGATACAAGCCTCCACGTTCCAATGTATGTAGAGGTGTGTGCCTCCTTCACACATTCCAGAAGCTGGTACCACATGGAGCCTTCACTCCCTCTCCAAATCGTCATGTTATGTTCGCCTAAAACATAAACTGGAAGATCATATCTGTACAACAACATAGTACCACCAATAGATGTTTACTGCTTTGCATAAAAAAATCCTCAGATTTGGTCTCAAAAATGCAATAAGTGTTTTCCAGGGGGAAGGGGGGGGGGATTGCCCATATGGACAGCCTTAACCATTATTAACTACCTAATCTAGCAGTGGACACACCCAGATGCTGATGAATGCAAATCATTACAGATGCAAAGTCTTAAAGTGCAACTCCATACAGTGCTGGACTGAAGGGGGGGGGGGGGGGAGGATTAGAACACCTTTCATTTTTTTTTTTTAATTTGGCTGTGATCCTGTTGGGCAGATTTCCCCCCACTTCCTTTATGGTCACTGGAACAGGAAATGATGTAAATCTCCCCAGTGGCGACATAGGCAGGGTGTAAAGAGTTGGAGCCTGTGATGGGTTATTACTGCTGCTTCTGCTGAGGAGCTTCTCCTTTTAGGCTGGGGTTGAGTTCTAAAGTATAACTCTAGCCAAAACTTTTTTTCATTTTGGATGGAGTAGGGCAAAAATTAGAACCCCCATAGGGTTTGTATTTCTGTCTGTGTCCTTGCTGGAAAGGGGGGTTTTCCAAGAAGAAAGAAAGGCCAGTATCTAGACACCCCCTTATTGGTAAAGGGGGCTGCCAAAATTTCAATAAGCCCCCTGCCCACAGACCCCCCACAACCACCGGGTTAGGGTTGTAGGCAAGAAGTCCTTGTCTTCATCAACTTGGGTACCCCCCCATCCCCCGTGTTGAGGGCTTGTGTCCTCGTATGGTTCACAGCAGGTTTTTTTAACTGCTTCCCGACCGCCTTTTAGCAGATATACTGCTACAGGGCGGCAGGGGTGCGCAAAATCACGCATATATACGTGATTTTGTATTTCCAGGTAGAGGCGCGCGCGTGCCCTACCCACGCCGCCATTCTTGGCCGCGGCTCTCAATTACCGGGATTACCGAGCATCTCCAACGGGGAGGAGGACGATTTTGTTTTCAAAGCAGTTCTCTGCCCTGTCAGCTTGGGCACACTGCTCTGGATGGCTGTGCACAACACAGCCATCCAGAGCAGTGTGCTTACAGTGAAGCACCAACACACCACCCCCTAGTAAAACACTCCCAGCCAGGGGTGGACTGACAACTCATGGGGCCCCCGGGCATTAGGGGATCATGGGGCCCCTGTGTCCTTGCCCAAACTCAAAAAAAGCCTATGAAAAAGGTACCAGGGGCATCTCATTGGGCCCCCTACTGACCCCGGGCCCTCGGGCAGTGCCCGAGTTTCCAAATGGTCAGTTCGCCCCTGCTCCCAGCACACTCCTTTTGATCGCCCCAGATGTTAACCTCTTCCTCCCCAGTGCCATTAGTACAGTGTCAGTGCTTTTTTTTTTTAGCACTGATCACTGTATTGGTGTCACTGGGGATGCCAGTGACACCAAGACAGTTCCCCCCCAGTGTCAGAATATCTGCCGCAGTCCCGCTATAAGTCGCTGATCGCTGCCATTACTACGGTAGTAGAAAAAAAAAATTCCTGTATCTATACCGCCATTTGTAAACGCTATAACTTTCACGAAAACCAATTAATTTACACGTATTGGGATTTTTTTTTTTTAGCAAAGACATGGAGCAGAATACATTTTGGCCTAAATTTATGGTGAAATTTGATTGTTTACATTTGTTTACTGGACATGTTTATTGCATTTTTAATTTTTTGCGCCATAAGAAAAAAACCGACAATTTTGAGAATAAAAACAATATTTTTGACTTTTTTGCTATTAGCAAAAAAGTCAAAAATATTGTTTTTTTTCTCAAAATTGTCGGTCTTTTTTTTAATGGCGCAAAAAATTGAAAATGCACAGGCGATCAAATACCACAGGAAGAAAGCTGAATTCGTGGGGGAAAAAAAGTACGCAAATCTCATTTGGGTGCAGCATTGCATGACCGCGCAATTGTCAGTTAAAGTAACGCAGTTCCGTAACGCAAAAAATGGCCTGGTCAGGAAGGGGGGGTAAAGTCTCAGGAGGGCGAGGGGTTAAACATTGTCCTTGCTCCTTTGCATTTCATGCATACATGAATGTGATATTTATCTCTTAGGGAATTGACCCCACAGGGAGTGAAAGAGTGAAAGGAAAAGCCCTCTTAGCTGGCCATACACTAGTAGACTTTCGCACGGACATTTGTTCGAAAACTCTCAGTACGTTTGATGGCTCGGCGAATGTTGTTTATAAGTACTTCAAATTTCATTCGCTTTTAACATTCAGTTTTGGAACAAATGGAATATCCTGAACGTAAACCACATTCACTGTTAGAAATGTGTTCATTTTGACAAAAATTTTCTTTTTCTTCAAAGCTAAGGTTGAAATGACCCACCTAACGAGTAGAAAATTCAACAAATGTTCTAAAAACAAAGGATTTCAAATGAAGTTATATTAGCACAGGGGTGTCAAACCGGCGGCCCTCCAGCTGTTGCCAAACTACAAGTCCCATCATGCCTCTGTCTTTGGGAGTCATGCTTTTACCTGTCAATATTGCAATGCCTCATGGGACTTGTAGTTTGGCAACAGCTGGAGGGCTGCCAGTTTGACACCCGTGTAACTAGCGTATGGGCCAGCTTTAGATAGTGGTCACCAGAACAGGATGTCCCCATTAACAGTTTTCTCTGTTCCAATTCTGGTTCATTTTTGGATTTCCCATCACTTTCTATCTGGTTGGACAACTAGAGAGGGTGACTCTCTCCAGGAAGGGAGGAGATGGACAGACAGCAATAAAAACCTGGCGGGGCCCATCAGGTTCCACCCATTCCTCAAATATCGCTTTTGGGTAGACTGACCATTTAATTATCTTTCATCTAGTTCAGTACCTAGCATTCCAAAAAAGTATAACTATGCATTCCTTCTGGCATGCCTTGCTTTAACCCTTTCTTTTTCTTTGTCCTCCCCAGTTCCGCCAACCAAAGGAGACCCTCTGCCCCGCCATGTTGACCCCGGCAGCCTGTGTGGCACTGCTGGTCTTTGGACTGGCCTTGCTTCTGCCCTTCCTGATCCTCGGCTTGGCTGGCTACGCTCGTATCGTCCGCAGCTTCCACCTTGGCTCTTGTTTCCTGCCCTACAGCCGGGCCATGTACCAAGGAGGCGGCGTGCGGAAAACCCCGGCCAAGGAGAGCCCCAAAGAGAGCAAGGCCTGGGTGTGAAAAGGGGACATCACCCTACTGACTGTGTGATGCCACAATGATGGCACTGTTTTCTACGCCAATCTTGGACCTGCTGATTTGTTTCTGATATCACTACTGCAATCGCTATGCTGCATCATCCCTGAAGAACTATCCAAAGAGTACCAAGGGCTTTGACCTTACAATGTACCATATTATTACCAAAGAACACAATGGCCATGTGTTAATTCTCAGCTGCTTTGGAAATACAATACCCTGCCTTTTTAATGATGTATAACACAGAACTGTCTATATAACCAGATCTTCACATGACCCATAGCATGGAACTGTTCATATAACAAGATCTTCCCAGGACCCAGAGCACAGAACTGTTCATATATAAGATCTTCCCAGGACCCATAGCATGGAATTGTCCACACAACTAGATCTTTTTTTGGCCCATAGCACAAAACTGTCCACATAAACAGATCTTCCCATGACCAATAGCAAGGAACTGTCTAAATAACCAGATCTTCCTATGACCCATAGTATGGAACTGTACATATACCCACATCTTCTCATGACCCATAGCATGGGACTGTCTATATAACTAGATCTTCCTATGACCCATAGGATGGACCTGTCCGTATAACCAGATCTTCTCATCACCCATAGCACGGAACTGTTTATATAGCCAGATCTTTCCATTTCCCATAATATGGAACTGTCCATAAAACCAGACCTTCTCATGACCCATAGCATGGAACTGTCCATAAAACCAGACCTTCTCATGACCCATAGCAAGGAACTGTCGATAAAGCCAGACCTTCTCATGACCCATAGCATGGAACTGTCCATAAAGCCAGACCTTCTCATGACCCATAGCAAGGAACTGTCCATAAAACCAGACCTTCCCATGACCCATAGCAAGGAACTGTCCATATAACCAGACCTTCTAATAACCCATAGCAAGGAACTTTCCATAAAACCAGACCTCATGACCCATAGCAAGGAGCTGTCCATCAAACCAGATCTTTTCATGGTCCATAGCACAGAACTATCTTTATAAACCGATCTTCCCATGATCCATAGTACGTAACTGTCTATATAAACGCATCTTTCCATCATCCACAGCATGGAACTGTCCATATAACAAGATCTTCCTTTGACTTATAGAATGGAACTGTTCATATAGCCAGATCTTCCCATGACCTATAGAAAGGATCTGTCCATATAACCAGGTCTTCCCATGACCCAAAGCATGGAACGGTCCATTAACACAGCAGTTTATGAGTCCACCTATAACATCGTTTTATTACCTGTTGATCCTGCAAGTAGGTCTGTTACTCTTCACTTCCTGTAATAAGGTGGCAACACTTCATTTTGAAGTCAAATCACACAGCAGCGTTGTCACTGTGTGTAGTTGGACTTTAAAAAAGGAAGAAACGTATTAGAGCCCAACTCCAGCTAACACTTTTAAGCATTTACAGCAACATGTTCTTTTGAGAAAAATAGATGAAACCATAAGAATTAAAGATGGCTGTTGTAAGCACCCCGGTTATATGGTTTATCCCAACTGTAAGGTCCACTTCTGCTTGACCTGCTAAGGGAAGTGGATCTACTGGCAGGATCAGTAGGTAATAAACAGGGAGGGTAAGGCCCCTTTCACACGGGCGTTTTGTATGTCCGTTTTTCATCTGTCTGTTTACGGATGAAAAACGGACACCCATGTATTTCTATGGACTAGTGGATGTAAACAGATGATCATCTGTTAATGTCCGCATCGGTTAACATCCATTTTTTTTGAACGGAAGAAAATCCTATTTTTCTTCCGTTCAAAAAAATGGAAAGGCCGAAAAAAGGCTGTAAACAGACAAAAACTTGTGTGAAAGGACAAAAAACTAATGCAAATGGACCAAACGGATGTAAATGGACAAAAATGGATGTAAATGGACAAAAACGGATGTCAACTGACAAAAATGGATGTAAACGGACGAAAAACAGGTGTAAAGGGATGAAAAGAGATGTAAACCGATGAAAAACGGATTAAAGATGGATGAAAAACTGATGTAAACTGATGTGAACTGATGAAAACTGATGTGAACTGATGAAAACTGATGTAAACTGATGTGAACTGATGTAAACTGATGTGAACTGATGAAAACTGATGTAAACTGATGTAAACTGATGTGAACTGATGAAAACTGATGTAAACTGATGTAAACTGATGTGAACTGATGAAAACTGATGTAAACTGATGTGAACTGATGAAAACTGATGTAAACTGCTGTGAACTGATCCGTTTTTCTTGGAAAAAACAAGTCTAAACTGATGAAAAAAACGGAACACCCGTGTGAAAGGGGCCTAAAGAGGAAAGGGGTGCCACTACTCCTGACCAGCCCAGGTGACTAAATGATAAAGAGTGGCCATAGCGTACATGTCTCCACCAACCACACACCCTGATGCATTCTGCCCCGCACACCGGGGCTTAGTCATAGGGTAAGCTACAGGGAGGCTTCAGAAGGACAAATCCTGTATGGTAATTCCAGTGAAAGACTGTATCATACAGGGGCGGACTGACAACTCATGGGGCCCCCGTGCAATAGGGGATCGTGAGGCCCCTGTGTCCTCGCCTATACTCAAACCACACCCAAAAAAGCCAGTGAAAGGTACCAGGGGCATCTCATGGGGCCCCTTACTGACTCCGGGCCCTCAGGCAGTGCCCGAGTTTCCGAATGGTCAATCCGCCCCTGGCATCATAGTTTATCTTTAAGGCCCCATTCACACCGGGAACACGCGTTAACACGCATCATGCCTAAGGCAGCCCATTCACTTAAATGGGCTGCCCAACGCAGGACAAATGCCCCAAAGTAGCTCCAGAACCTCTTCGGTCACGGAGGGTCGGGCATTTTTGCATTAGTAGCGTGTTTTGGTGCGCGACAAAACATGCATCAGCTACCTGTGCTTGGGGTGCAATGAATGGAACCGCAGGTGAGACCTGCAATTGCGGATTTGTTCCGAAACGAGTGGCAGAACTTACAATTTTGTGTGTTTTAGGAAACGCATTGGTATGAACCAGGGGCGGACTGACAACTCATGGGGCCCCAGGCAATAGGAGATCATGGGGCCCCTGTGTTCTTGCCCACACTCAAAACACACTCAAAAAAGCCTATAAAAAGGTACCAGGAGCATTTCATGGGGCCCCCTACTGACCCTGGGCCCTCGGGCAGTGCCCGAGTGCTCGAATGGTCAGTCCGCCCCTGGTATGAATGTAGCCCAAAGAAGAATTCCAGGCATGGATATTTTTACATGGTTGGGGCCAGGGGCGGACTGACCATTTGGAAACTCGGGCACTGCCCGAGGGCCCGGGGTCAGTAGGGGGCCCCATGAGACGCCCCTGGTACCTTTTTCATAGGCTTTTTTGAGTTTGGGCAAGGACACAGGTGCCCCATGATCCCCTATTGCCTGGGGGCCCCATGAGTTGTCAGTCTGCCCCTGATGAGGGCTCATGTACACTGCGGCTGATAAACTGACGTTTAGGAGCTATTCTGCGTTTCTTTCAGCAGCCCCTGAACTCTCCCTAATGTACTCTTATGTGCCCATGTACACATCGTCCTTTACAGGCAGTTCAGTTTACAGTCGTTTTTTTGAACGCACCGAACTTGCGTTCAGGAGTAGATTTTATCAGCATTTCAAGCGCAAAATGTGTGTGAACGCGGCTAACCGCGTTTATAGGCGTTTGCAATTTTTTTTTAACTCTTCCATTTCCAGATGCTGTCCAGAGCCTTTTTTCATCATGAATAATGCATGCAAAGCGTTTTCCCGATACTCAAATGGCCCCGGTACACCATACTTTGAGGTTTCGCATGAAAGAAAATATGTTACACACGGCTGCAATAATTTCTGCACAGAAATGAGCCGGAACATCCAAACACCACAAAAAAAAAGACAGCTAATCTCAACACATACTGCTCTCTCTGCTTCTGCTCTCTCTATTCCTCTCAAAATGTCTGAAATAGTTATTTTTTTACTGTTTTTCAGTGCATTTTGGAAGGTCTCCTGAGGTTATCTTTAAAAAACGTGGTATGCAAATGCGGCTAAACAGACGTTTTTTAACCTACGTTTTCCAGCAGTCAGTTTCCATCATTCTGAAGTGTCCCGCGTACATGGAGCCTTACATTGATCTATCCGTATTCATCTTCTATATACTATACATGGGAATGCATTGCATTCATTGAGAACGTGCATCTGTGCCGAGCAGCTGAGCTCTCCTGTGTTCATACGGCCGCTCAGCGCGGCACCTGGAATCACTGGAGTGGCAGTGTCTGTTACAGTGATTTCCAGCTTCCACAGGGATCTCACATTTATAGTGTATACATAGTTACATAGGATCAATGTAACTCTATACAAATATCCAACCTGGAATTCTTCCATAAAGCTGAATTCTAGGGAGTTTGAGAGCTCCTTTCCGATGGGGCTGCAGCCGCACTGCAAAGGTTAACGGCTCGTTTAGGTGTAGGTGGCATAGAAAAGAAGATTTACTGTCCCGATCCTCCGCGCTGCAAGACTGGTCCCCGCAGCATCTTCTCTTCTATGTTACAGAGGTCTAAGGTCCTGACGTCATCAAGGCTGCTGTAGGGCCCATAGTCCTGCTTTGGATGTAAGGACTCCAGGATCATAGTGGAGCGCCATCTGCCATTCTCTAGACCAGGGATTTCCAAACTATGGCCCTCCAAGTGTTGAGGAACTGCAAGTCTCATGAGGCCACTTGACAGACACAGGCAAGACTCCCAGAGACAGAGGCATGATGGGACTTGTAGCACTTCAACAGCTGGAGGGCCATAGTTTGTAAACCCCTGCTCTAGACCAATGGTCTCCAAACTGCGGCCTGGGGACCTTATCTGGCCATTGGGACACTTTTGCTCCCACGGATACGAGGCACTATTCCTCTCACTGACACCAACAATGGGGCAATAATTCATGCACTGACACCAACAATGGGGCCATATTCCTCCCATTGACACTAGTGATGGGGAACTATTTCATCAACTGAGAGCAATAATGGAACACTATACCTCCCACTGATTCCAATGATGTTGCACTATTCCTCCAACTGACATCATGAATGGGGCCCTAACTCTCCCGCTGACACCAGTGATGAGGCTTTATTCCTTCCACTGACAGCAACGATGGGGCACTATTCCTTCCACTGACACCAACATTGGGTCACTATTCCTTCCACTGACACCAACGATGGGGCACTATTCCTTCCACTGACACCAACGATGGGTCACTATTCCTTCCACTGACACCAACGATGGGTCACTATTCCTTCCACTGACACCAACGATGGGGCACTATTCCTTCCACTGACACCAACGATGGGGCACTATTCCTTCCACTGACACCAACGATGGGTCACTATTCCTTCCACTGACACCAACGATGGGGCACTATTCCTTCCACTGACACCAACGATGGGTCACTGTTCCCTCCACTGACACCAACGATGGGGCACTATTCCTTCCACTGACACCAACGATGGGGCACTATTCCTTCCACTGACACCAACGATGGGTCACTATTCCTTCCACTGACACCAACGATGGGGCACTATTCCTTCCACTGACACCAACGATGGGTCACTGTTCCCTCCACTGACACCAACGATGGGGCACTATTCCTTCCACTGACACCAACGATGGGTCACTGTTCCCTCCACTGACACCAACGATGGGGCACTGTTCCTTCCACTGACACCAACGATGGGGCACTGTTCCTTCCACTGACACCAACGATGGGGCACTATTCCTGCCACTGACACCAACGATGGGGCACTGTTCCTTCCACTGACACCAACGATGGGGCACTATTCCTTCCACTGACACCAACGATGGGGCACTGTTCCTTCCACTGACACCAACGATGGGGCACTATTCCTTCCACTGACACCAACGATGGGTCACTATTCCTTCCACTGACACCAACGATGGGTCACTATTCCTTCCACTGACACCAACGATGGGGCACTATTCCTTCCACTGACACCAACGATGGGGCACTATTCCTTCCACTGACACCAATGATGGGTCACTATTCCTTCCACTGACACCAACGATGGGGCACTATTCCTTCCACTGAAAACAATGCTCGGGCACTATTCCTTCCACTGACACCAACGATGGGGCACTAATAATTCCCCTAAATAATAAAGATGGTACATTGTTTATGCCCACTGATGCCAGGACATTTCCTACTCCCACTGGCCACGGTCAGGCCCTCCCTGAAGTGTGAAGGACAGTAAACTGGCCCTTTGTTTAGAAAGGTTGAAGATCCCTGGCCTAGACTAAATGACCATTAACCGTTGCACTGCCGGGAACAGCCATTGACTGCTATGGGCAGTATGCGGCACCTGTGGATCCTGGGTGGACATTCGCACTCATTTCTGTGAGTTGAATCGCTTAAAAATGCAGCATGTCTGCAACACACTTTTATAGTGAACAGGTCACATAGAGAACAATTTTTTCAGTGCCCTTGAGTTGAGCCTGTGCATCAGGAGTGCACTATATCCATCCACTTTTCTTCCTCTATCTGAGACCTGATCCCGAGGAGGGAGTACATGGAGAGCCCTGATTCTGTATACAGCATGTCAACAGCCTTCTATGTCACCTTTGTTTGATTAATAAAGGACTTTTTTATACTGTAATTGTGATTTTTTTTTGTACTGTAATTGTGATTTTTACGGGTTATTGCATGTACGATTTATACACAGATTACATAAACCCATACGTTTATTATTTTACATTTGCATGTATTGGAAGAGCTTCTGTCCCATTAAAAATAGAATATTGTTCTAAACACTGGGGTCTTTGTAATGAATCCTTGTCTGTAGTGGAAAGGAACGTTTATCATATTTTTCTGTTTTACTTTTATTTTTACATTTCTTCAGTTACTTTCAGGTTTCCATGCCTAGGCAAATGCTGTCATACATCCCAGCAGTCTTCAGGATGGGAAGGAGGGTTTTCAGCTCTCAGCTCAGCATATGCCTGAGCTAAGCACAGATGGATTCCAGGAAGTAAATCCTACATAAATCTTCTGCCCTTACTCAAGATGGCCACGGCCAGAAATATTAACAATGAATTGAATAGAATGTTTGGTTAGCAGTGCTTGGACGCAGTGCAGTAACACTTTAAGTGAATATTCGCTCTCAGGGCTTGTTCACACTTGCTTTGATCTCTGAAAGACAATCTGCATTCAGATCGCTCTTTAGAGAGCATTTGACATGTGGTGAGGAGATGTTTTATTGTCTTCTTGCGACCTGCTTTAACCCCCGGAACCCCACAGTAGCACGTCGCAAAGACATGGACTGTGCGCAGTGATGGGGCACTTGCAGAGCTGCCCCAATTTGCTTAAATGGATTGCCCTGCACCCGCCGAAAGTGACAGGAGGGTATATTCTCTGCCATGGCTGTAAAGCAAAGCATCTGCAGCTAAATGGGGGTGGTAAAAACACGGCCACTAGTGTGAACAAGAGATGACCAGAGACTGCGGGCATGATACAAAAATGGTTAGAGAACATGAGCATTCTATAAGAGATGGTTAGAGATTGTGGGCATCATACAAGAGATGGCCAGAGACTGAAAATACTGTATGACACAAAAGATAATCAGAGGTTGCAGATATGATACAAGAGATGGTTAGAGACTGTGGGCATAATACAAGAGATGGTCAGAGACTGCAAACATGATACAAGAGATGGTTAGAGAACATGAGCGTTCTACAAGAGATGGTTAGAGAACATGAGCGTTCTACAAGAGATGGTTAGAGAACATGAGCGTTCTACAAGAGATGGTTAGAGAACATGAGCGTTCTACAAGAGATGGTTAGAGAACATGAGCGTTCTACAAGAGATGGTTAGAGAACATGAGCGTTCTACAAGAGATGGTTAGAGAACATGAGCGTTCTACAAGAGATGGTTAGAGAACATGAGCGTTCTACAAGAGATGGTTAGAAAACATGAGCGTTCTACAAGAGATGGTTAGAGAACATGAGCGTTCTACAAGAGATGGTTAGAGAACATGAGCGTTCTACAAGAGATGGTTAGAGAACATGAGCGTTCTACAAGAGATGGTTAGAGAACATGAGCATTCTACAAGAGATGGTTAGAGAACATGAGCGTTCTACAAGAGATGGTTAGAGAACATGAGCGTTCTACAAGAGATGGTTAGAGACTGTGGGCATCATACAAGAGATGGTCAGAGACTGTAAACATGATACAAGAGATGGTCAGAGACTGTAAACATGATACAAGAGATGGTCAGAGACTGTAAACATGATACAAGAGATGGTCAGATACTTTAGACATGGTCAGAGACTTTGGACATCATATAAGAGATGGTCAGAGATACAAGAGATGGTTAGAGACTGTGGGCATCATACAAGAGATGGTCAGAGATACAAAAGATGGTTAGAGGCTGTAGGCATCCCTCAAGAGATAGTTAGAAAATGTTGGCATGATACATGAGATGGTCAGAGACTTCAGAGGGCATGATATAATAGATGGTTAGAGACAGCAGACAAAATACAAGAGATGATCAGAGACTGTGAACATGATACAAGAGATGATCAGAGACTGAGGGCATGATGCAAGAGATGATCAGAGACTGAGGGCATGATGCAAGAGATGATCAGAGACTGAGGGCATGATACAAGAGATGATCAGAGACTGTGAACATGATGCAAGAGATGATCAGAGACTGAACATGATGCAAGAGATGATCAGAGACTGTGAACATGATACAATAGATGATCAGAGACTGTGGGCATGATGCAAGAGATGATCAGAGACTGTGAACATGATGCAAGAGATGATCAGAGACTGTGAACATGATACAATAGATGATCAGAGACTGTGGGCATGATGCAAGAGATGATCAGAGACTGTGAACATGATGCAAGAGATGATCAGAGACTGTGAGCATGATGCAAGAGATGATCAGAGACTGTGAACATGATACAAGAGATGATCAGAGACTGTGAACATGATACAATAGATGATCAGAGACTGTGGGCATGATACAATAGATGATCAGAGACTGTGGGCATGATGCAAGAGATGATCAGAGACTGTGGGCATGATGCAAGAGATGATCAGAGACTGAGGGCATGATGCAAGAGATGATCAGAGACTGAGGGCATGATGCAAGAGATGATCAGAGACTGAGGGCATGATACAAGAGATGATCAGAGACTGTGAACATGATGCAAGAGATGATCAGAGACTGAACATGATGCAAGAGATGATCAGAGACTGTGAACATGATACAATAGATGATCAGAGACTGTGGGCATGATGCAAGAGATGATCAGAGACTGTGAACATGATGCAAGAGATGATCAGAGACTGTGAACATGATGCAAGAGATGATCAGAGACTGTGAACATGATGCAAGAGATGATCAGAGACTGTGAACATGATGCAAGAGATGATCAGAGACTGTGAACATGATGCAAGAGATGATCAGAGACTGTGAACATGATACAATAGATGATCAGAGACTGTGGGCATGATGCAAGAGATGATCAGAGACTGTGAACATGATACAATAGATGATCAGAGACTGTGGGCATGATGCAAGAGATGATCAGAGACTGTGAACATGATACAATAGATGATCAGAGACTGTGGGCATGATACAATAGATGATCAGAGACTGTGGGCATGATGCAAGAGATGATCAGAGACTGTGGGCATGATACAAGAGATGATCAGAGACTGTGGGCATGATACAAGAGATGATCAGAGACTGTGAATATGATGCAAGAAGATGATCAGAGACTGTGAACATGATACAATAGATGATCAGAGACTGTGAACATGATACAATAGATGATCAGAGACTGTGGGCATGATGCAAGAGATGATCAGAGACTGTGAACATGATACAAGAGATGATCAGAGACTGTGGGCATGATACAATAGATGATCAGAGACTGTGAACATGATACAATAGATGATCAGAGACTGTGAACATGATGCAAGAGATGATCAGAGACTGTGAACATGATGCAAGAGATGATCAGAGACTGTGAACATGATACAAGAGATGATCAGAGACCGAGGGCACGATACAAGAGATGATCAGAGACTGAGGGCATGATAAAGAGACTGTGGGCATGATACAAGAGATATATTAAAAAGATCGCGCCACGGAACCAAAAACACAGTGTAAAAACAGCTGCAAAACCTAACCTATAAAAATAGGGTGTGTAAAATAATCAAAAAAATATATAGATTGCGCTAAACAAAATGAATAAACTAATCAAAAAAATCAGTGCAGTCAAAAATTAAAATGCAATCAAACAACTGATATATAAATCAATAATATTGTGAAGTCCAACAAAAAAGTCCAAAGTAATATGTGATGAAATAATTGTTGAACCAAATATCACCAAAAGTGCATCCACCACCGAATGAAATGAATAAACTCACCAGAGCGAGATGCTGATCATGTTATAAATCAGCATAGAACGCTTTCTGCTCTGGGAGCAATGATCAATAACTTGAAGCTGCAACACTGGGAACTTAGTAACTGGTATCCAGGGAGCAATACTCTGCAGAGAATGGATATCATCCAGATCCACTTCACCCCTCAATCACCGAATCCTTAGGATGATCAGACCTCCACTTGAAATACAAGGGAATAAAGACTCATGGTGCCGTACTTCATAAAACTTCCAATTTAATCAAAACACATTGTACTTACAAAAAGCAGTGTCTTAGCTGACACCAGCATAAACAGCGTGTTGAATATCACAGACACGGACCCAGCCTGGCTGCGCATGCGCCATACCAACGACTCGGGAACGTCCTGACGTCACATCCAAAGGCTCCGTCCTACGCGTTTTGTCATCGACGTCCTCACGGCGCCCATTCCATGAAGCTCTCTACGCACTGTTGTTGTGCTAATCTGAAGGCCACATGAAGTTTGGAGATCTTTAGCTATTGACTCTGCAGACAGTTGGCGACTTCTGCGCACTGTGCGCTTCAGCATGCGCTGACCCCGCTCTGTCATGTGACATGGCCTACCACTTGGTGGCTGAGTTGCTGTTCCCAGTTGCTTCCACTTTGTTATAATCCCACTAACAGTTGAGCGTGGAATATTTAGTAGCCAGGAAATGTCATGGATGGACTTATTGCACAGGTGACCACCTATCACGGGACCACGCTTGGAGACACGTTTTTCAGACTTTTTTAGCGATTTTAGATTAGCATTTAGCTGTGTTTTTCCGCGTTTGCGTTTTTTACACCAAAAAAATTAAATTTTAGCCCAAAAATGCAGGTTTGCTGTGTTTTGCTGTTTTTCCGATTTTACCCCCCCCCCCCGGAAGAAAAATATATTTTTAATATATTTTAAAAGTATTCTTCCAAAATATATTGACACATATTTGAAATACTACAATGTTGGCCGTATTCAATATATTGCAAAATATATATATATTTATATATATATATACTGTATGCTGAAATGCATTTTTATTACAAAATATATGAAAAATATTTTTAAAAATACATTTTCAAATGTACTGTATGTCTTTAAAAATACATGTAATCTACATTCTTGGAATGCATTTATAAATATATGTAAAAACATAACTGAAAATGACTTTTTTATATGTTAAAAAAAATCTGAAGAACACATTTAAAAAAAATATATTTAAAAAAATATTTTTCATATATTTTGTAATATATAAAAAATGCATTTCAACATGCAGTGTACAGTCAGGTCCATAAATATTGGGACATCGACACAATTCTAAAATTTTTGGCTCTATACACCACCACAATGGATTTGAAATAAATTAACAAGATGTGCTTTAACTGCAGACTGTCAGCTTTAATTTGAGGGTATTTACATCCAAATCAGGTGAACGGTGTAGAAATTACAACAGTTTGCATATGTGCCTCCCACTTGTTAAGGGACCAAAAGTAATGGGACAGAATAATAATCATAAATCAAACTTTCACTTTTTAATACTTGGTTGCAAATCCTTTGCAGTCAATTACAGCCTGAAGTCTGGAACGCATAGACATCACCAGACGCTGGGTTTCATCCCTGGTGATGCTCTGCCAGGCCTCTACTGCAACTGTCTTCAGTTCCTGCTTGTTCTTGGGGCATTTTCCCTTCAGTTTTGTCTTCAGCAGTGAAATGCATGCTCAATCGGATTCAGGTCAGGTGATTGACTTGGCCATTGCATAACATTCCACTTCTTTTCCTTAATAAACTCTTGGTTGCTTTTGCAGTCTGCTTTGGGTCATTGTCCATCTGCACTGTGAAGCGTCCAATGAGTTGTGAAGCATTTGGCTGAATATGAGCAGATAATATTGTCCGAAACACTTCAGAATCCATCCGGCTGCTTTTGTCAGCAGTCACATCATCAATAAATACAAGAGAAGCAGTTCCACTGGCAGCCATACATGCCCACGCCATGACACTACCACCACCATGCTTCACTGATGAGGTGGTATGCTTAGGATCATGAGCAGTTCCTTTCCTTCTCCATACTCTTCTCTTCCCATCACTCTGGTACAAGTTGATGTCGGTCTCATCTGTCCATAGGATGTTGTTCCAGAACTGTGAAGGCTTTTTTACATGTCGTTTGGCAAACTCTAATCTGGCCTTCCTGTTTTTGAGGCTCACCAATGGTTTACATCTTGTGGTGAACCCTCTGTATTCACTCTGGTGAAGTCTTCTCTTGATTGGTGACTTTGACACACATACACCTACCTCCTGGAGAGTGTTCTTGATCTGGCCAACTGTTGTGAAGGGTGTTTTCTTCACCAGGGAAAGAATTCTTCGCTCATCCACCGCAGTTGTTTTCCGTCGTCTTCCGGGTCTTTTGGTGTTGCTGAGCTCACCGGTGCGTTCCTTCTTTTTAAGAATGTTCCAAACAGTTGTTTTGGCCACGCCTAATGTTTTTGCTATCTCTCTGATGGATTTATTTTGTTTTTTCAGCCTAATAATGGCTTGCTTCACTGATAGTGACAGCTCTTTGGATCTCATCTTGAGAGTTGACAGCAACAGATTCCAAATGCAAATAGCACACTTGAAATGAACTCTGGACCTTTTATCTGCTCATTGTAATTGGGATAATGAGGGAATAACACACACCTGGCCATGGAACAGCTGAGAAGCCAATTGTCCCATTACTTTTGGTCCCTTAACAAGTGGGAGGCACATATGCAAACTGTTGTAATTTCTACACCGTTCACCTGATTTGGATGTAAATACCCTCAAATTAAAGCTGACAGTCTGCAATTAAAGCACATCTTGTTCGTTTCATTTCAAATCCATTGTGGTGGTTTATAGAGCCAAAAATGTTAGAATTGTGTCCATGTCCCAATATTTATGGACCTGACTGTATATATATATATATATATATATATATATATATATATATATACACACACACACACATACACTGAGCCCCCTCAGCCTCCCATATATGTGTATGTTTTTGTTTTTTAAATATATTGAATATGGCCAAAATTGTAGTATTTCAAATGTATGTCAATATATTTGGGAAGGGTATTTTAAAAATATATTTCAAATATATTTTTCTTCCATGTGGGCCAGAATTACAGCATTGTTACAGCATTGTTACTCCTCCAAAAAACTAGTTATGGGTTTTTTTCCAGCCAAAAAACGCTGATTAACCCCATCACACCTAAGGGTAAAACAAATCTTAAAGCCTAAGAATAATTTTACAACTTTGACTTGTGTTAGTAAAACCGTCCATATCATCACAACTACTTTGTACATCCGGGTGGATTATACCGCGTTTTTTTCGGGACAAATTGGGCTTTCATTTGGTGGTAAATGGTAATGGATAGCTCCTGATTATTTTTTTTATTATCAAAGGAAAACTGGCCCAAAATAGTGAAAAAAAAAAATCTTATTTTTTTATTTAGCTGTGTGTTTCTTGTTACTGCCATAACCTACCACCACAGAACAACCCAAAATAAATTCTCCAGCGATACCATCTATGTGTATGGTATTTGTTGTTTGCAACTGTACTACAGCCCAGAAACATCAGTGCGCATTTAGTTTTTCAGGTTTTTTTTTTTTACCTAAACCACACTGACACTAACTGACACTGATACCAATTTAAAGAAAATAAAAATTCCTGACCTTGACCCTGCCCCAAACACTAACCCTGGCACTGAACTAGATCAAACATCGATCTAGGTATTTTTTCTTTATTTTTATTTTATTTTTTTAATACTTATTTATTTTTATTTTATTTTATTTTTTTTACGAACAGTTGTTTCCTTTTCCTTCTCTGCAAGGAGAGACACATACAATGTATCTCTCTCCTCCATTCAGAGAGAAAAAAAAAACAATGGGCGTGGGCTTCACAGTGACTGATCACTCTGATAGCCAATCAGAGGCTATCACAATGATCACGTGACCCGGAATTGGGAGTCCCGGGTCCCTGATCGTCGCCGCTGTGCGTCGCGCTCCCAGCACAAAGACAGGAACGCAAATATGTTGCCCCGCGGAAAAAAGCCCAGTTCTGTGAGGCCGCATATTTGTGTGATGTCGGCGTCAAGGGGTTAAAGCCTATGCGCACATGGACACATAGAATAACATGCTGGCTGTAGAAAAAAAAACCGCCAAAAGTCAAAACAGCCGCTGTAAAAATGCCCCGTGTGCATGAGGACTAAAAATGAAATAGTCTGGACATTGGCTTTATGACGGTGGAATAATAGTGTGCTTCCTAAGATTTGTACACACTACAGGGGCGGACTGACCATTTTGAATCTCGGGCACTGCCCGAGGGCCCAGGATCAGTAGGGGGCCCCATGAGATGCCCCTGGTACCTTTTTCATAGGCTTTTTTGAGTTTGGGCAAGGACACAGGGGCCCCATGATCCCCTATTGCCCGGGGGCCCCATGAGTTGTCAGTCCGCCCCTGACACGCTATCATCTCTAGGATTTACAGAGACTGGGGCAATAAATCCTTAACATGTCGTGTTACCAGCCTGGTGGGTTCACTTTAAATATGGGAACTATGGCACAGCTGACCCCTCCAATCCCTATGAGAGCCATAAGAATCATGGAAATCTGCTGCACTGTTCACTCTGACACTGCAACCACAGCACCATCTACTGGCAGCTTTGAGGAACTGCGGCAGCCTTTAGACCATTCCCACATTGCCTCAATCACAGAAAAATTAAATTACTCTGAAGACTAAACACTCCTTCACAAGGGTCCTGTACATACCAGGCTCAATTTCTTGTGGGGGGAGGGGGGGTCTGTTTAGAAAAAAGTTTTTGTGCGAATGTCTCACCATTTGTGTGAAAGTCTGTAATAATGCCCATGATGTTTGCAGTATGTGGTGTTGCCTTTCCCAGGACGCATTTACCTTTCCCTAACATCCAATGCTTACAGAAAACAACCTTAAAGCAGAACTCCGGGCATAAAGTTCTTTACATATCCTTGTTGCTGATTTCCAACCTTCGCTGAATATGTCCTCCATCTTCTGGTTCACGCAGTAGTTGCTCTGAAATAGCCGATTCATTTTCAAATCAATCCGGGAATTCTCTTTGGTTTTCTGTTTGTAGGACCGGTGGCTGCTATGCTTCCTATTCCCCCCAGCCTCTGGTCATGGCACATCCCTTCTGTAGTTCTTTCTCCAGGAAGCAGTGATGTCATTCAGCCCCACTTGCAGTGGTGGGCGGACTGAGACTCTCAGACACATTCAACATGTACATGCCTAGTGTACCCGCCCACATTCACTACAATTCCCTGTGGCTGATGGGAACTGTAGTTTCCTTTCACTGCAGAGAGACAGGAGAGGATGTGATGTCATCCCGGCTGTTACACCTCCTCCTTGGCAGAGCAGATGCTCTTATTTTTTGAATTGCAGAGATGAGGTCATGAAAATTTATTTTTTTTTCTCCTAAATGATAAAGATTTTCAAAATTTTATTAACTGTTTAGTGTTTTGTGAAGGGGGGTGTAGTAATAGAGGATTTTTCTGCCTATCCTGGAGGGACTGGAAGAGATAAAGAAAATCAAGAAAAGAGCTATCACGTACCTGGTGATGGAGGCCAATGGAGAGAGGGCTTCCCTTGCGACTAAGTTCCGGACTCCCCTGAGAGTAGGACAGCGGAAGTCGGGCCTAAAGTTGCAAGCCCTTCCGGGATTTAGGTGTTTACTGGGTAGTCAGTTCAAGCCAAGGTCAGGTACCAGGTGGGAATCAGGGCGGACGTAGTCAGATGGGATAGCCGAGGTGATACACAGAGGAGCGAGAGAGAGTATCCGTAAGCCAGGCCGAGGTCAGATCAGGGGTAAGGCAGAGTAGACAGGTCCAGGAGCAAGCCGAGTTGGTAACAGGAGATCACGGGTCAAGTCACAGGAACAGGGCACGGGGAGCTAGAGATCATCCAGCAACTAGAGGAAGTGATGAGCCTCCTTATAAAGGCTGTCTGGCACCAGACTGAGGCTGATGTGTACTTCTGCGGCCATGTAGAGTACTGGCAGAAATGCCAGATCTTCCAGAACTCCTGCCATGGACAGGACCCTGACAAGAGCAAGCCTTTCTCAACCTTTTCAACACAGAGGAACTCAACTCTTGAAATAACTTTCCGGTCTCAGGGAACCCCGGCGAATATTTACTATATCTACAACTCATGATATATTAGTGTGTTGGTCAGTGATGGTCCCTGGAAGGAATCCCCCCCTTACAGATAGCTAATAAGACCAGTGGTGTCAATGGGAACTCATTGGAGAGGCAGAAACTACCCATTGCTCATGGAACCCCTGAGCAACCTCTGGAGGAACCCTAGAGGTCCATGGAAATCTGGTTAAGAAACCCTGCTATAGGAACATTCAGCCCCGGTTCACACTGATGCGGTGCAGAATTTGCACCGGTTTCTGTACCACCCTGTTCATGCAAACCGATGCGGGTGTGTATTTTAAGTTAGAAACACCCCGAAATCGGTTTGCAAAGTGTGGTGCGATGTGCAGAATCGGATCGCGTGGGTGTGAACATCTGAGCGCCACAAACCAGAAATGCTATATAATTCATTTTTAACCTCTTCCCATCCAGCCCATCTTAAGCAGCTGGAAGGGATGTGGGTGGACATTTCTAAACATTGCCTCTGCGCGCGCAGCACCTCAATCGGTGCCCGCTGTGTCCTCAGATCGCTGTACGGGACCTCTGTGTGAGGTCCCAATTCATGTGATCACTGATTGGCCAATCAGTGATCACATGCACAGTAGTAAACAAGATTCTCATGTGCCGGTGGGGTGATCCTTTCCCTTCTATCCATAGCTTGGAGCTATCATTTACTTCCTGGTTTCCATGCCTAGGCAAATGATGTTGTACATCCCAGGAGTCTTCATGGGGCAGGGAGGGTTCCCAGCTCAGCCAATGCTTGAGCTACGGACAGATGGATTCCAGGTAGCAACTGCTACATGAATCAACTGCCCTTACTCAAAATAGCCACTGCCCTTTTTTCAAAATAATTTCTCAGCAAAATAAAACATAGAGATGTGGATGGATGGGGGAGTTTGTTTTGAATATTACCCCCTTCCAGTCCGGACACTTTCCCCCCTTCCTGTCCCATCCAATTTTCAGCTTTCAGCGCTATCACACTTTGAATTACAATTGCGCGGTCATGCAACACTGTACCCATATTAAATATTTTTAGACAGGTAAATCTTTATTTTGGTGGGATTTATTCACCACTGGGATTTTTATTTTTTTTGCTATGTAAATGAAAAAGTCCAAAAATGTAAAATAAAAGTGTTTTTCTTATAAAATTTTGCTAATAAATAGTATTTCATCATAAATCTTGGCCAAAATGTATTCCGTTATCTTTTTAGTAAAAAAAAAAATAACCCAAATTAGTTTATAACCAAAAATTATACTTTTTAAACATTTTTTAATATTATTTATGTTTTTTGTTTTACATACTGTCACCCTAGCAGTACAGTGTCACCATGGTGACACTGTACTGCTTGTGGGGGGTGATGAAGATTTTTTTTTTTTTTTTACACTGATTGCTTTTACACCCATGAAGGCTGTAAAAGCAAACATTTCTCCTCTCTGGCTGCATTCCTGCAGCCATTGAGAACTACTGTGTTAGCTGTGATTGGTCACAGCTTGTCACATGGTACAAGGCTGCTGTGAATAGCCCTGTACCATGTGACCTCTGTGATCATTCACAGAATTTCACATGTAGTAAGCAATGATGTCAGAAGTGACATCTTGCTTATTACTCTGCATGTGATCACTGATTGGCCAATCAGTAATCACATGATCGGGACCTCACACAGAGGTCCCGTCCGACGATCGGTTTTCCACTGTGGACACAGCGGGCACCGGATCGCGGTGCTGCACGCTCCCAGGGAGCGCGCACAAGCAGGGGGCGGGGAGGCCGTTTATAAACAGCCACCCGCCCCTGCACTGCCACCGTCCGGCCATTTATATACAACGGCCGGTAAGTGGTTAAAAGGAGAAGTTCACCTTTTAAACAAAAAATATTAATTTTTTTGCTCTCCTCTCGATCTGTCATATGACGCCCTCACAGAACGAGAGAACCGCCACCCTCCTGTTATTTTCCTTGGCAGGTGGGAGGTGGTTACAGCTGCATTCCAAATACGGATATTTTTGCATAGTTACATTAGTCCAGCTTGCACCAACATAACTATGTTCCATATTATATAATACGATCCATACCTTGAAGATGGAAATCTATGTTGCAGACACCGCTGCTCTAGTGATCACCATTAGCTTCCTGGTCCTGTGCCTACTACAGTGATTTCCATCCTCCACAGGGATCTTTGAGGTACTAAGGTCATTGGTTCGAATCCCAGCCACGGCACCACCTGCCTGGAGTTTGCATGTTTCTCCCTGTGCCTACGTGGGTTTCCTGCAGGTACTCCGGTTTCCTCTCACACTCCAAAAACATGCTGGTAGGTGAATTGTCTCCTGTCTAAATTGTCCCTAGTATGTGTATGTATGAATGTGAGTTAGGGACCTTAGATTGTACGCCCCTTGAGGGTTAGGGACCTTAGATTGTACACCCCTTGAGGGTTAGGGACCTTAGATTGTACACCCCTTGAGGGTTAGGGACCTTAGATTGTACGCCCCTTGAGGGTTAGGGACCTTAGATTGTACACCCCTTGAGGGTTAGGGACCTTAGATTGTACACCCCTTGAGGGTTAGGGACCTTAGATTGTACTCCCCTTGAGGGTTAGGGACCTTAGACTCTACGTCCCTTGAGGGTTAGGGACCTTAGATTGTACGCCCCTTGAGGGTTAGGGACCTTAGACTCTACGTCCCTTGAGGGTTAGGGACCTTAGATTGTACGCCCCTTGAGGGTTAGGGACCTTAGATTGTACTCCCCTTGAGGGTTAGGGACCTTGGATTGTACGCCCCTTGAGGGTTAGGGACCTTGGATTGTATGCCCCTTGAGGGTTAGGGACCTTAGATTGTACGCCCCTTGAGGGTTAGGGACCTTGGATTGTACGCCCCTTGAGGGTTAGGGACCTTAGATTGTATGCCCCTTGAGGGTTAGGGACCTTGGATTGTACGCCCCTTGAGGGTTAGGGACCTTAGATTGTACGCCCCTTGAGGGTTAGGGACCTTAGATTGTACGCCCCTTGAGGGTTAGGGGACTGATGTGAATGTACAATATATATGTAAAGCGCTGAGTAAATTGATGGCGCTATATAAGTACCTGTAATAAATAAAGATCATGTACACATTGGTGCATGCTGGACCATAGTAACTCTGCAAAAATATCCGTACCTGGAATTTATCCTTTAACCACTTGCCATCCACCCACGGTACATTTACTGCGGGAGGGCAAAACAGGCAGACTGGATCACATACTGTACATGAAGGTCATCCCCTGGCTGTGTCCACCGGTACCCGTTTTTTTTTTTTAGCTATAGCCAATCACAGATCAGTAGTAATCACAGCTGTTTTTCGACATACTGTCACATCATGATGCTGTACTGCACTGGTGACAGTATGTTGAAAAAAAAAAAAAGGGAAAAAAACTCCAAAAGTTTATTTACCTTCTTAATTTTCTAAAACATTGTTACAAAATATTACAGCTTTGAAAAACTCGCCATGCCTCTTATAAATACTTCAGACTGTCTACTTTCCAAAACGTCATTGGGGGGGGGGGGGGGGGGGATTTGTACTGTCCTGGCATTTTCATGGCCTCAAGAAATTAGGTAGGTTGTCAATACATCAGGACTGCTCAATTTTCAAATATACAGTTAGGTCCATATATATTAACCACATGCCGCCCAGCCACCGCATATAAACGGTGGCAGGGCGGCGCTCGTAGGCAAAAGCACGTTTTAAAACGTGTGCCTACAAAACAGGCAGGGGGCGCGCGCGAGGCACGCGCCCGCCCTACCTGTCCCACGGGTGTCAGCAGCGGGTCCCCGCCGCCGGGTCACGGCCAGTTTTTACCGGCCGTTTTCCCGCGATGAGCGGTAAACACTGAAACAGAGCAGGGCTGCATTGTTTACACACAGCCTGCTCTGTGACAGTTCGGCGCCAAGCTGCAGAGGGAGAATACAGTTTCTCTCCCTAGATCAGCTCCCCCCTCCCTCCCCCGTCCAGCACACACCCCTGTCCCCTTAGTAAAACACTCCCCTCACACAGTGAACACTAAAAATGTTAACCCCTTCCTCCCCAGTGACATTAATACAGTTTCAGTGGTTTTTTTTCACTGATCACTGTATTGGTGTCACTGGGGATGTCAGTGACCCCAAGTCAGCTCCCCCCCAGTGTCAAAATGTCCGCCTCAGTCCCGCAGTCCCGCCATAAGTCGCTGGTCGCCGTCATATGTCGCTGATTGCCGCCATATGTCGCTGATCGGCACCATTATTAGTATAAATAAAAATTAAAAATTCTAGTATCTTTCCCGCCATTTGTAAACGCTATAACTTTCACGTAAACCAATTAATTTACACGTATTGGGTTTTTTTTTTTAGCAAAGACATGTCTCAGAATGCATTTTGGCAGAAATTTATGACTAAATTTGATTTTTGCATTTTTTTTTTACTGGACATGTTTTATAGCAAAAAGTCCAAAATATTGTTTTTTTTTCCTCAAAATTGTCAGCCTTTTTTTTTATAGCGCAAAAAATAAAAACCGCACAGGCGATCAAATACCACCGAAAGAAAGCTGAATTTGTGGGGAAAAAAAAGGATGTAAATTTCATTTATGTACCGTATTGCATGACCGCGCAATTGTCCATTAAACTAGCGCAGCGCTGTATAGCAGAAAAATGGCGTAAATTGCAGTATTTATACCATAGTTTGTAGACGCTATAACTTCCACACAAAGCAATCAATATACACTTATTGGGATTTTTTTTACCAAAAACATGGAGCAGAATACATTTTGGCCTAAATTTATAACTAACTTTGAGTTTACTATATATTTTTTATAGCTGAAAGTAAAAAATATTGTTTTTCTTCAAAATTTTTGGCCTTTTTTTGTTTATAGCGTGAAAAATAAAAAGCGCACAGGTGATCAAATACCACCAAAAGAAAGCTCTATTTGTGTGAAAAAAAGGACGTAAATTTTGTTTGGGTGCAGCATTGCATGACCGCGCAATTATCAGTTGAATTAGTGCAGCGCCGAGTAGCAAAAACAGGCCTGGTCATTAAGGGGGGTAAATCCTCTGGAGCTCAAGTGGTTAAGACACAGGCACAATTTTAGATAATAAGATAATAGATCGATAAAAAATGGATTCCAAATGCAAATGATAAAGAAATAACAAAAGAGTAGCCCACACCTGGCCTTGAAACAGCTTTTGATGCAATTGTCCAATTACTTTTGGTCCCTTGAAAGGGGCGGATGGCTACTCTTAAGAGCTGTAATTCCTAAACCCTTCCTCCAAGGTGGATGTACATACCCTCAAATTAAACCTGAGAGTGCGCACTTTCAGCCCATATCCATTATAGAACTAGAGCTTGAATATGTTTTGGTCATTACCTGAAAAAAAACGAAAAAAATTGTGCCTGTGTCCAAATATATATATGGACCTAACTGTATGTACCATAGCTTGTAGACTCGAACTTTCACACAAACCAATTCATTTACACGTATCGGGATTTTTGCTTTTACCAAACACATGTAGCAGAATACATTTTGTCCTAAATTCATGAAAAAGCTTGATTTTATTGGATATGTTTTATAACAGAGAAGTAAAAAATTTTTTTTTCCCCCAAGTTTTTTTTTGTTTTATAATGAAAAATTAAAAAAAAAAAAAAAAAAATAGTGGTGTTCAAATACCACCAAAAGAAAGCTTTCTTTGTGTGAAAAAAAGATATAAATTAAATTTGGGTACAGTGTTGCATGACCGCACAGTTATTAGTTAAAGTATCACAGTGATGAATAGCAAAAAAATGGCCTGGTCAACCTTCCGGAGCTCAGATGGTTACATTTGTCCACTCGTGCACTAATGCAGAGAATGTTGCTGACCTCCTCCTAAAGACACTAGCCCCCTGACCATAATATTTTCTGAGTTCCTGACCTGGAACAAGCGCATCAATTAAAGATTCAAATGGATGTCAGATCTGCGGTCTCAATGGAGGCCGGTTCCTCAGAAAGTATTGAAGCCACTGGATTATTGGCAACCAGGAGAAGGTCCTCAAGGTGGAGTCTTCCCTGTATTGAACAAGCGTGAATAAAGAGAAGAGGAGGCAGTAAAAATAATTTATTTCTGGCATTATAGAAAAATGTACACAGCATTACACACACAGATCTGGAGGATGGGGGCAGGACAGACAGCGGACGCACACAGGAACACACGACGTCCGGTCCACTCCGCTGCTCACAGGTACTGAGGGGAGGTGACACTCTCCAGCTCCACTTGTATGGACACAATGTGATGTCCGGGGACCATGGCCAGACCCAGGACACGAGGCTCTCGGACAGGAAAAGTGTCTGAAAGGCAGAGACAGGGTTTTAGTGGAACACAAAAAAACAAACAAAAAAAACAGGTTATATATTATGTCTGTTTTACAATAAAAATGTTATGTATGACAAAGGATTCCTAGAGCACTATGGGTTATCTAAAAGGGCAGCACAGCAAAAGCAGCTCCCATTCAGGCTGCCCTTGTCTCACTGAAGCATCTATATAAAATCTGTACCAGAGGAGTCACTCCAACGACTCAATCAGCTCTGTCCATAGCTTCAGCAACGTTCTCATGGAACGACAGGCTTTTACGACACTTTAGGTAAGGAGGAAAAAAAAATACCTTTAACAATAATTAATTTCTATGTTGTATCTTTTTATTCTGATGTTATCAACTGCCCTTTACTTTGTTATTCAATGACTGCGGGCATGGGAGGGGCCCTAGGTCTCACCCTGGTGACATAGGCAGGCACCTACCAATTACATATACCACGAGTAGCTATTACGCGGGTGGTTCCTGGGAGTGTTTAGAGCCAGGTATATGGGCAATTCTCTCAGCAGTGTACACCCCTGTGTATCGCCTAGACATACTTTCAGTGAAGGGGGTATTGGTGGGGTAAGGGTGGACCCTATGAGCACATTCTAGCAATGGAGAATGATGAAAGCATGCAGAGCAGTGGTAGTCACAGTAGCCCTACCTATAGATAACTAAACTGGGCTAGGGGAAGGCAACCAGTCACTTACTGCAGATAAAAGCAGCGGCACTGATCCGGTCTTTGCACACAGAGAATAACTGGCTATTGTGGGTTCTAAGCTGCAGAACAACTACATTTATTTATTTTTCACACCAGTCCCTAACCCTCAAGGGGCGTACAATCTAAGGTCCCTAACCCTCAAGGGGTGTACAATCTAAGGTCCCTAACCCTCAAGGGGTGTACAATCTAAGGTCCCTAACCCTCAAGGGGTGTACAATCTAAGGTCCCTAACCCTCAAGGGGCGTACATTCTAAGGTCCCAACCTACATTCATACATACACATCAGATATGTTTGATTCCTAACGCCCGAGACACGTAGTTCCAGGTGCCGGGCAGGTGGAAGCATTCCGCGGCAGTGCTGCCGCCTGATTGTTTCCATACAGTGCCAGCCTCTTCCCCACTCCCTGGGAGGTCTCCTGGGCTCCGCTTGCCCACCTGTGGGCCCGGCTCACCGTCGGCTAGAGGGGAGGGAGAAGAGCGGACATGTACTCTCTTCTTGTCCTGACCCGGAAGTGACGTTATGAGGTCACTTCCGGGACCCGGCGTTGAGAGATTGCAATGCAATCCCCGGGAAAGAATGTAATGCGGTGCGATGTGCACTGCATTACATTCAGTGGAGCACAGGGGAGACATTCAGGGTCTTTTAGACCCTGAATGTTTCAAAGAGAACCTGTCACCAAAAAAAAAAAAAAAAATCATTTTTTTTTTTTTTTAAATTGTAAAAAATTAAAGATATACCCAAGCACATACCATCCCACCCCAAAAATATTGAGGCCCCACATATACGCACGTATAAATGTTAAAGTGCCTATATATGATACCGTTGATTGCGATACACAAGTCACATCGCCGCGCAAGCCAGAAAGAGAGTGTTGGGAACGTAAGGATGCCCCATCATTTGATGGAAATGATCGACCTACAGAGGACTGAATTCAAAGACACCCCGAAAATCAAAGTGATAAAATGATGCAGCAGGCGAGTCCATATTGGTGAAATGTCATTGCAGCAACTTAGAATGGTCCTCAGTAGTCTGTGTGGCCCCCACGTGCTTGTATGCATGCCTGACAATGTCGGGGGGAGGCTCCTAATGAGAGGACGGATGGTGTCCTGGGGGATTTCCTCCCAGATCTGGACCAGGACATCACTGAGCTCCTGGACAGTCTGAGGTGCAACCTGGCAGCATTGGATGGACCGAAACATGATATCCCAGAGGCATTCTATTGGATTTAGGTCAGGGGAGCATGGGGGCCATTCAATGGTATCAATTCCTTCATCCTCCAGGAACTGCCTGCATACTCACGAGGCCGGGCATTGTCGGGCACCAGGAGGAGCCCAGGACCCACTGCACCAGGAGGAACCCAAGACCCACTGCACCAGGAGGAACCCAGGACCCACTGCACCAGTGTAGGGTCCGATAATGGGTCCAAGGATTTCATCCCGATACCTAATGGCAGTCAGGGTGCCATTGTCTAGCCTGTAGAGGTCTGTGCGTTCCTCCTTGGATATGCCTCCCCAGACCATCACTGATCCACCACCAAAATGGTCATACTGAACCATGTTACAGGCAGCAGAATGTTCTCCACGGCTTCTCCAGACCCTTTCCCGTCTGTCACATGTGCTCAGGGGGAACCTGCTCTCATCTGTGAAAAGCACAGGGTGCTAGTGGTGGACCTGCCAATTCTGGTGTTCAATGGCAAATGCCAATTGAGCTCTATGGTGCCAGGCAGTGACCACAGGGCCCACTAGAGGACGTCGGGCCCTCAGGCCACCCCCATGAAGTCTGTTTCTGATTGGTCAGAGACATTCACACCAGTGGCCTGCTGGAGGTCATTTTGTAGGGCTCTGGCAGTGCTCATCCTGTTCCTCCTTGCACAAAGGAGCAGATACCGGTCCTGCTGATGGGTTAAGGACCTTCTACGGCACTGTCCAGCTCTCCTAGAATAACTGCCTGTCTCCTGGAATCTCCTCCATGCTCTTGAGACTGTGCTGGGAGACACAGAAAACCTTCTGGCAATGGCATGTACTGATGTGCCATCCTGGAGGAGTTGGACTGCCTGTGCGACCTCTGTAGGGTCCAGGTATGGCCTCATACTACCAGTAGTGACACTGACCCTAGCCAAATGCAAAACTAGTAAAAAACAGTCAGAAAAGATGACTAGGGAAAATGTCAGTGGCCTCCACCTGTAGAACCATTCCTGTTTTGGGGGTTGTCTCATTGTTGCCCATCTAGTGCATCTGTTGTTAATTTCATTACCACCAAAGCAGGTGAAACTGATTAACAACCCCCTCTGCTACTTACCTGACCAGATCAATATTCCAGGAGATTCAGTGACTTGATGCTATACTCTGATTACAAAGTCTTCCTTTAATTTTTTCGAGCAGTGTTTTCTTTCCAGGAGCCTGGAGGTCTGATTTAGTATTTACTTACTTCATGCCAGTAGGTGGCACTACTTTCCCATGTTTAATAGGTCAAAGTTATAGTGGCTCTAAAGTTAGACAACTGCCTCCCAGTTCTTCTCTATGAAGCTATGCTGCTTAGTGGCTAAAACAGGTACCAGGTGCAGTACAATGGTTACCCATTACACAATATTTATCGCCTGTATTTGTGGCTTTCAACCCCAGCCAGGGGCAGGTTGTAGGTCAGGCAGTGTCACAGCAGTCGATCGATGCCTTTGCTGGACTGACCTCAGCTGCATGGCTGAAGAAGAAAAAAAAAAAGGGAAACAAGTGGTGTCCTTTATAATCTTCACATCCCTCTTTACACTTCTTCAATACCCATGTCTACTATGGAATCACCGACTTCTATAAGACTCAGTCTGAGTGTCCCTACCCTAGGGGGGCGCATGATGAATTTCACACAGGCTTGTCAAAGTGTTACTAAACCCTGCATTCACTATATCCGCTCTCCCCGGACCCCGCATTCACTATATCCGCTCTCCCCGGACCCCGCATTCACTATATCCGCTCTCCCCGGACCCTGCATTCACTATATCCGCTCTCCCCGGACCCCGCATTCACTATATCCGCTCTCCCCGGACCCTGCATTCACTATATCCGCTCTCCCCGGACCCTGCATTCACTATATCCGCTCTCCCCGGACCCTGCATTCACTATATCCGCTCTCCCCGGACCCTGCATTCACTATATATGGTCTCCCTGGACCCTGCATTCACTATATCCGCTCTCCCCGGACCTTGCATTCACTATATCCGGTCTCCCCGGACCCTGCATTCACTATATCCGGTCTCCCCGGACCCTGCATTCACTATATCTGGTCTCCCTGGACCCTGCATTCACTATATCCGCTCTCCCCGGACCCTGCATTCACTATATCCGCTCTCCCCTGACCCTGCATTCACTATATCCGCTCTCCCCTGACCCTGCATTCACTATATCCGCTCTCCCCGGACCCTGCATTCACTATATCCGCTCTCCCCGGACCCTGCATTCACTATATCCGCTCTCCCCGGACCCTGCATTCACTATATCCGCTCTCCCCGGACCCTGCATTCACTATATCCGCTCTCCCCGGACCCTGCATTCACTATATCCGGTCTCCCCGGACCCTGCATTCACTATATCTGGTCTCCCCGGACCCTGCATTCACTATATCCGCCCGCCCCGGACCCTGCATTCACTATATATGGTCTCCCCGGACCCTGCATTCACTATATCTGATCTCCCCGGACCCTGCATTCACTATATCCGCTCTCCCCGGACCCTGCATTCACTATATCCGCTCTCCCCGGACCCTGCATTCACTATATCCGCCCTCCCCGGACCCCACATTCACTATATCTGCTCTCCCACAGTACACAGAACATGAAAATGCAATTATTTTAGTAAATAAACTGCTAAATACCTTTTCTCATCAGCAGTATATAGCAGTCTTGTGACTTCTATCAGTGTCCAGCTGAGCACTGGTTAAAGCTTGTAGGAGGAGGAGTTTTCATTCTTCCCTGAGTGTCCTATGAGGCTGCATGACCCCTAACCCTCTGTCTAGACAGTGCTGATTGGCTCTGTGCTGATCACATGCACCCTCCCAAAAGGAAAAAGAAAACGCTGTAGCCACACACACCAAACTGAGCATGTGCAGAGTGACTCCTAGTGTTTTGTTCTATCAGCAGATGGATTGGGGACAGTAGAAGGGGAGGATCAGAGAAGACAGGATCAAACAGCCTTTTTACACAATGCAGAGGATTAACCCCTTAGGTTCAACAGTGAGTATAACAAGCATGCTTTACTGCATCTACAGACTGATTGTACTGTTGTGGGTTTAGGAACACTGTAAGTCTAGGGGTGGCTGAAGAGGATAGCTTAGGTCTCCTACTCCTGCTCTGGATGGCTCCGGTGCCCTCTTCTCTCTCTCTACAGCTCTTGGTAGTCCCTCATGTCATCACACACAACCTAGTATTGTACGTGGTGGAGGCAGATGTGTGACCGTGGCCAGAGCACCCTAGAGAGGTGGCTTGGGGGGCCGGTCACACCACTGGAAATGAACAATACAGAAAGTATCCGCCGTGTTTTTCTACCTCTAGGAAAAAAAATAAATAAAAGGCATTTAAAGTGGAACTTTACCCATAACTAGATAAAAAATAATGTTCTTTAGCAAGGAACACACTAATAATCATGCTGCCAATATAGGTGTGTGCTGTGAATTGCCTCCAGCATTGTTCCTGTTTCTTCCTGCAGGGGGCCACCATTTTCCTAAAGCCCAGAGCCCCTGAGCAGCAGTAAATCTTTAGCCTGTCAGCAGATTGGCCTCTACCAAACTGAACTGAGCATGTGCAGAGCAGGGTGAGACCGTGGATTACTGGATTTAAACAGTATAGGCACTTATGCCGGCCATAGACAGGCCAAAAATTGGCCGATTTTTCGGACGGGAAAAAAAAAA
Organism: Staurois parvus; assembly: GCF_062004578.1. Taxonomy (NCBI): domain Eukaryota; kingdom Metazoa; phylum Chordata; class Amphibia; order Anura; family Ranidae; genus Staurois; species Staurois parvus. The sequence goes on from NW_028318443.1 coordinate 490,732, forward strand.
AAAAAAAAAAAAAAAAATTTCTTACCGTTAATAGGTCGGCCATTTTTTGGGCTTTTTGCACATTTTTTTTTTATCGGTCATGTTGGAAAATTCGCGGCCAATTTGACGATCGCCCGATTTTCCTGGCAATGATGGGCAAATCGGCCAATCGTTTTACCGATAAAAAATCTGCGCATGAGCCGTGACCTGCAAGAAGAAAAAGAAGAAGAAAAAGAATTCCAGTCCGCTATTATATTTTATATGAAAAGTCTTGCGGTTGCAACAATGTATCCATTTGTATCCAAATAAAACCATCTGTATCCGAAATGGATACAAATGGATACATTGTTGCAACCGCAAGACTTTTCATCTAAAGTATAATAGCGGACTGGAATTCTTCTTCTTCTGTATTGCTCTCCTGTCTCTGCAAGGGACAGAAGTAATTATGGGGTTAAATGCTGGTCATAGACGGGACGAAAATCAGCCGATTTTTTTTACCGTTGGTGGTAACGTCGGCCGATCAAACGACCGATTTTTCTTTTTTTTAAAAAAACGTCCGGTTTTTGACCAGTCTATGGCCTGCATTAGTATCATTTTTTTTTAAATTTTTTTTTAATATCTATACCTGCAAAAGGGGCCGGCCTGGAGTGAGCTACCAGGACCTCATTTTCTGACTGAAGTTGCACTTTAGCTCCTTGCAGGGGGAATTCAAGGATAGTTTTTTCTGTCCGGAGTTGGGCTTTAACCCCTTGCCTACCGGGCACTTTCACCCCCTTCCTGCCCAGATCAGCTTTCAGCGCTCTCACACTTTGAATGACAATTGCGCGGTCATGCAACACTGTACCCATATGTGTAGCAAACTTGCTCATCAGAGTTGGATGCGGAGTTCCCCTTTTTTTATTAGAAGTATTCCTCAATCCTTTATTCCCTACCCGCTCCCTTCCTGAGATGCACAGGGACAGATGTGTAAGTGTTAAAAGTTGCTGGCAGGCTGGAGCAGCAGGGGGCTCAGAGCTACAAAGCCCCCCCCCATAGAGACAGCAGACTCTCTGTCCAAGGGACCTGTGTGATTTCACACCTCGGGGAAGGATGGCAGAACCTTCTCAAGAGTTCAAGGCATTCCCCAGAAGCACAAACAAGATAACATTTTCAACAGATCTGGTTTTCCCCTATGTTTCATATCATGGATTATGACAGATGTTGGTTCTAATTCAGAGGTCGCCCGACTGACCCCTCCCTAAACAGCGTATTGGTCAGTTACTCAGAGCCACCCCCCCCCCCCCCTGCTGGGGGACTTTTAAAAACTCAGGCTAACAGGCCTAAAAAGCTAAGCTAAACACATCTCCCAATTTTAACATCGTAACAGCAGATCAAAGACCCTCCGCTCTGCAACTTGGATCTGCTACCTCAAGGCTTAACATGGCAAGTAACTTAACCTTTTAACTTCTCCCTGTTATCTCTTTGCTGTGCGGTTTTCTTTTTATATATAAATATATATCTTAGTTACATTTTCTTTGTAAATATTTTATTGCACCTGTTTGACTCTTTTAGTAATAAATCTTTCTTTATGAAAGTGTTAAACTGTTTCCAAGCGCTTACTTGTAATTCACGAATTCCTGCCTTTTAAAGAGACGCTACTGTGTTTGTTTAATCCTCTGCCCAATCGGCCTGCGGTGACCGTATTGGACAGGCGACTTTTCAACCATTACAGTGTATATTTGATAGCGAGTTTCCCTTTTCTCTGTACAAAAAAGGGGTGGTGGCAGTAGAGGGTTAGTTGCGTAATTAACCCGACCCAGTAACAAGCGCATTCAGGCTGCCGGTGCGTCGATTGCGTTCCATTAGCTGGATAATCGTTGTGCAGGGTGCAGCTGAGTGTGGCATTGTTACGCACGTCACATCGCGGTTTTAGATCGCCTGGTCCTTCGGTCACAAGTTTGGGGAGAAGGTCTGGGGTCTGACGCCGCGGGCGTGACGTATTGTTGGTCGCGGTCGTGCGATTGTCGCATGTTGAGGGTGGCGATCGGGCGACCGCGACAATATGGAATTTGTATCTTTTTTTTTTTTAGACTGATGAAGATTTCTTTTGGTGGCATTTAATCACCACTGGGGAAGGGGGGGGGAGGAGTTTATTATTTGCTAAACAAACTAAAATAAGACAACATTTTGAAAAAAAAAAAATAGTTTCTGTTATAAAATTTTGTAAATCAGCAATTTTTCTTCTGATGAGGCTGCACTGATTGGCGACATTAATGGGTACTGAAAGACATCATTGATGAGCACTGATAGGCGGTATTGAGACTGCACTGATGGGCGGTACTGAGACTGCACTGATGGGCATTGACAGACATCACTGATAAGCAGCACTGACATGCAGAAATGCTGGTGGCAGTGATGGGCACTGATAGGCATTACTAATGGGCACTGATATGTGTCATTGATGGGCACAGATATTTGCTATTGATGGGGTTGCACTGATGATCAATGTAGATGTCCCCTCTACGCCTTCGGCTCTTTACCGCGATTGGTGAGCCTCTGTGTCCTAGGGACAGAGCACACCCCCGGAGCAGAGATCGGTGCCCCATGGGCACACATGCCCAGCGAGTCCTCCTCGGCGGTTAAGCAAGGACTGCAGTTACAGCTGAAGGTGTTAAATGTCCGATGGGGTCTCACCTGATGGACGAAGGAATTCCTGGGCTGAACCGAGGATGACGTTACAGTCCCGGTCAGTGCAGAGGAAGCAGCCAATCAGGGAACGGCCATCTGTCATCTCAATCCGCATATTTCTGTTCAGAAGAGACTCCAGCTTATGGCGGGCGTTGTCCCCGGGCTCCACATCCGAGTCCTGACCACACACAAGGACAACACAGTCATCTCTGCTAGTGTACACCCCCCTCCTCCCAGACCACCTCTATATAATATCCTGGCCTCTGGGGAGCCCCCTCCTCCCAGTCCCTGTATAGGACACCCCGGCCTCTGGGGAGCCCCCTCCTCCCAGTCCCTGTGTGGGGCACCCCGGTCTCTGGAGAGCCCCCTCCTCCCAATCCCTGTATAGGACACCCCGGTCTCTGGGGACTCCCCTCCTCCCAGTCCCTGTATAGGACACCCCCCTCCTCTCAGTCCCTGTATCGGAAATCCTGTATTCCTGGGACCCCCTCCTCAGTGGCAGTTGTGGCCCTGTACTCACCCCAGGAGGGGGGCTGCAACCATTCTCCTCCAGTACAGCTGCCATCTCCTCCTCTCCCCGCACTGGACTACGGTACACCCTCCCACTAATGACAAGGACACGCCTCCACAACCCTCTCCAACCAATAGCACCTTCCGTAAAGACTGTGCGCCGGACATGATGTATTACTCCAGCCGGTGGAACGCGGAAGTGAAGAAGACCGCATGGAAGTGATGCAAAAGGGCGGAAGTAAGGCTCTGCGCGTCCCGTTGCCGGGGTAACCAAGAAGCCTACAGTCATGTCTCCGTCCCGACCTCCATTCTTCACTCCCCGGGAGGTGTCCCGCCACTCTACCGCCGCCGACTTGTGGGTGTCATACCTGGGACGGGTGTATGACCTCACCCCGCTGGCCGCCCAGTATAAAGGTACCTGCGGACCTGCCTTCACAATTCCTCCCACAGAGTACACACGGAGCACCATTCTATGTGCAGCCCAGACATGTGTCGGGGGGTTATATCATCTGTTATGGTTTGTATTTTATCTGTGACCCCATGGGGGAGATTCCCATCACTTCCTGTTCATGTGACACCCTGCAAGAAATGTGAGGGGGTGATGTCACTGGGACAGGAAGTCACAGAAAAACATTTAGTTTACCAAAATGTACCATCACTTCCTGTCCTGTTCCTCCATACCACCCCTGTGTGCCCCCCCTAACCGCCTGTGTGCCCCCCCAACCTATCCCCCATACCACCCCTGTGTGCCCCCCCCTAACCTATCCCCCCATACCACCCCTGTGTGCCCCCCCCTAACCTATCCCCCCATACCACCCCTGTGTGCCCCCCCATACCACCCCTGTGTGCCCCCCCCAACCTATCCCCCATACCACCCCTGTGTGCCCCCCCTAACATATCCCCCATACCACCCCTGTGTGCGCCCCTAACTTATCCCCCCATAGCACCCCTGTGTGCCCCCCCTAAATTATCCCCCCATACCACCCCTGTGTGCCCCCCCTAAGCTATCCCCCCATACCACCCCTGTGTGCCCCCCCTAACCTATCCCCCATACCACCCCTGTGTGCCCCCCCTAACCTATCCCCTCATACCACCCCTGTGTGCCCCCCCTAACCTATCCCCTCATACCACCCCTGTGTGCCCCCCCCTAACCTATCCCCCATACCACCCCTGTGTGCCCCCCCTAACCTATCCCCCATACCACTTCTGTGTGCCACCCCTAACCTATCCCCCATACCACCCCTGTGTGCCCCCCTAACCTATCCCCCATACCACCCCTGTGTGCCCCCCTAATCTATCCCCTCATACCACCCCTGTGTGCCCCCCTAACCTATCCCCTCATACCACCCCTGTGTGCCCCCCTAACCTATCCCCTCATACCACCCCTGATTGGTTTTACACCCATAAAGGCTGTAAAAGCAATCATTTCTCCTTCTCTTTGGCTGCATTCTTGCAGCCATTGAGAACTACTAAGTGAGCTGTGATTGGTCAAAGCTTGTCACATGGTACAAGGCTGTTGTGAATAGCCTTGTACCATGTGACCTCTCTGATCATTCACAGATTTCACACGTAGTAAGCAATGATGGCAGAAGTGACATCTTGCTTACTACTCTGCATGTGATCACTGATTGGCCCATCAGTGATCACATGATGGGGACCTCGCACAGAGGTCCTGTTCGACGATCAGTGTTCCACTGTGTCTGGAGGATACAGCGGGCACCTGATCGCAGTACTGCACGCTCCCAGGGAGTGCACACAAGCAGGGTTCGGGGAGGCCGTTTATAAACTGCCACCCGCCCCTGCACTGCCACTCAGGATAAAAGAGACTGCTTTCTTCTCTTTTGTAGGTACTGATATAGTGATGTAAGGTCTCGTTTGACTCGTATTAAAATGACCTATCCGAATATGTACTTCATAGTAATGTGCCCAGTTCCTGCTCAAGTGTATGAATTTGTCTGAAAAATGACTCCTGTGGAATGTACGTTTTATGGCACGCTCTGCCCTAATGGCCTAACCGGTCATGACTGACTGAGTTATTGTTTTACCATGGGGCAGAGGAAAGTGGTTTTCCAGCAGTCCCTCTGGGACCAGACTACTTAGTGGTTTACAGCCCGGAGCTCCTCTAGCTGTGTTTTATTTAGGATAAGAGGTCCTGTTGAGCTCCGTTCACTTACAGCCTCACATTCCATTCAACAGGGAGGAGGGAGGACAGGAGAGACAGCATGGCTGCAGCCTAACAAGATGGCTGGCTGTCATGTACAGTGTCCATGCCTCTATGCACACAATTGTCACACCATCCATATCCCCCCCCTCCCATACCACCACAGCATGTCCCCCCCCCCCCATACTGTCCAAGTGTGTCACTCCCTTTCCTGTCCCCCATACATCACTATGTGTCCCTCCATACCATACCTGTGCCCCCCCTAACCTGTCCTCCCATACCGTCCCTGTGCCCCCCCCCCAACCCATCCTCCCATATCATCCCTGTGTTGCCCCCCAACCTGTCCCCCCATATTGGCCCTTTGTGTCCCCCAACCTCTCCCCTCCATTCCCTCCCTGTGTGTTCCCCCCCATACCATCCTGTATGTCCTCCCCCAACCTGTTCCTCAATACCAGCCCTATGTCCTACCCTAACCTGTCCCCCCACCCCCCCGATACCACCCCAGTGTGTCTCCCTGTGTGCCCCTCCATATTGTCCCTGTGTTCCCCCCTCACCTCTGTACCATCCATGTGTGTCCCTCCCTCACTTGTCCCAGTTTGTCCCTCTAACCTGCCCCTCCCCATACCACGGGGAGGGGGGTCCCCCCATACCATCCCTGTGTGTTCCCACTAACCTATCCCTCCCGTACCATCCCTGTGTGTCCCCCTCCCATACCGTCCCTGTGTGTCCCTCCTAACCTGCCCCCCATTCTGTCCCTGTGTGTCCCCCCCATACTGTCCCAAGTGTGTCACCCTCATACCATCCCTGTGTGAGTGTCTCCATAAACTGTCCCCCCCCATACCATGCCTGTGTGTCCCTCAATTCTGCCCCAGTGTGCCCCCCCCCCCCCCAACCTGTCACTTCATACTGTCCATGTTTCCCCTCCCCTCACCTGTCCCTCCATACTGTCCCTGTGTGGGCCCCCTCCTCATCTGTCCCTTCATACTCTCCATGTGCCCCCCCCCCCCACATGTCCCTTCATATTTGCATTAAAAACAGAGGGTTTTGTTTGCACATATTTGCAAAAATATGCATACGCCGCAGTGCTTACGTCAAGGGGCCTCTGTATATACTGCGGTCCTAACGCTGTCATTGTCAGAGCCTCCATAGTAGGAGCACATATAATAATGGATAGGTTCAAGGACAGGTGTGCCGGGGGGAGCCCACCCCTCCTTAAAGGCACAGGGACGCACGGGACACCCAGCAAGAGCACAATGTCAGTGAAGGCTTCCAGTGCAACCACCCCAACCTGTAACTGGACTTAGCAACTACCCCATCGCCTGTCCCTCCATATCATCTCTGTGTGTCCCCCCCATCACCTGTCCCTCCATATCGTCTCTGTGTGTCCCCCCATCGCCTGTCCCTCCATATCATCTCTGTGTGTCCCCCCCATCACCTGTCCCTCCATATCGTCTCTGTGTGTCCCCCCATCGCCTGTCCCTCCATATCGTCTCTGTGTGTCCCCCCCATCGCCTGTCCCTCCATATCGTCTCTGTGTGTCCCCACATCACCTGTCCCTCCATATCGTCTCTGTGTGTCCCCCCATCGCCTGTCCCTCCATATCGTCTCTGTGTGTCCCCCCCATCACCTGTCCCTCCATATCGTCTCTGTGTGTCCCCCCATCGCCTGTCCCTCCATATCGTCTCTGTGTGTCCCCCCATCGCCTGTCCCTCCATATCGTCTCTGTGTGTCCCCCCCATCACCTGTCCCTCCATATCGTCTCTGTGTGTCCCCCCCATCACCTGTCCCTCCATATCGTCTCTGTGTGTCCCCCCATTGCCTGTCCCCCCATATCGTCTCTGTGTGTCCCCCCATCGCCTGTCCCTCCATATCGTCTCTGTGTGTCCCCCCATTGCCTGTCCCCCCATATCGTCTCTGTGTGTCCCCCCATTGCCTGTCCCCCCATATCGTCTCTGTGTGTCCCCCCCATCGCCTGTGCCTCCATATCGTCTCTGTGTGTCCCCCCATCGCCTGTCCCTCCATATCATCTCTGTGTGTCCCCCGCATCGCCTGTCCCCCCATATCGTCTCTGTGTGTCCCCCGCATCGCCTGTCCCTCCATATCGCCTCTGTGTGTCCCCCCATCGCCTGTCCCTCCATATCGCCTCTGTGTGTCCCCCCATCGCCTGTCTCTCCATATCGTCTGTGTGTCCCCCCATCACCTGTCCCTCCATATCGTCTCTGTGTGTCCCCCCCATCACCTGTCCCTCCATATCGTCTCTGTGTGTCCCCCCCATCACCTGTCCCTCCATATCGTCTCTGTGTGTCCCCCCATCGCCTGTCCCTCCATATCGTCTCTGTGTGTCCCCCCATCGCCTGTCCCTCCATATCGTCTCTGTGTGTCCCCCCATATCGTCTCCGTGTGTCCCCCCCATCACCTGTCCCTCCATATCGTCTCTGTGTGTCCCCCCATCGCCTGTCTCTCCATATCGTCTGTGTGTCCCCCCATCGCCTGTCCCTCCATATCGTCTCTGTGTGTCCCCCCATCGCCTGTCTCTTCATATCGTCTGTGTGTCCCCCCATCACCTGTCCCTCCATATCGTCTCTGTGTCCCCCCCAACACCTGTCCCTCCATATCGTCTCTGTGTGTCCCCCCCATCACCTGTCCCTCCATATCGTCTCTGTGTGTCCCCCCATTGCCTGTCCCCCCATATCGTCTCTGTGTGTCCCCCCCATCGCCTGTCCCTCCATATCGTCTCTGTATGTCCCCCCATTGCCTGTCCCCCCATATCGTCTCTGTGTGTCCCCCGCATCGCCTGTCCCTCCATATCGCCTCTGTGTGTCCCCCCATCGCCTGTCCCTCCATATCGCCTCTGTGTGTCCCCCCATCGCCTGTCTCTCCATATCGTCTGTGTGTCCCCCCATCACCTGTCCCTCCATATCGTCTCTGTGTGTCCCCCCATCGCCTGTCCCTCCATATCGTCTCTGTGTGTCCCCCCATCGCCTGTCCCTCCATATCGTCTCTGTGTGTCCCCCCATATCGTCTCCGTGTGTCCCCCCCATCACCTGTCCCTCCATATCGTCTCTGTGTGTCCCCCCATCGCCTGTCTCTCCATATCGTCTGTGTGTCCCCCCATCACCTGTCTCTCCATATCGTCTGTGTGTCCCCCCATCGCCTGTCCCTCCATATCGTCTCTGTGTGTCCCCCCATCGCCTGTCTCTTCATATCGTCTGTGTGTCCCCCCATCATCTGTCCCTCCATATCGTCTCTGTGTGTCCCCCCCATCATCTGTCCCTCCATATCGTCTCTGTGTGTCCCCCCATTGCCTGTCCCCCCATATCGTCTCTGTGTGTCCTCCTATTGCCTGTCCCCCATATCGTCTCTGTGTGTCCCCCCCATCGCCTGTCCCTCCATATCGTCTCTTTGTGTCCCCCCCATCGCCTGTCCCTCCATATCGTCTCTGTGTGTCCCCCCCATCGCCTGTCCCTCCATATCGTCTCTGTGTGTCCCCTTATCGCCTGTCCCTCCATATCGTCTCTGTGTGTCCCCCCATCGCCTGTCCCTCCATATCGTCTCTGTGTGTCCCCCCCATCGCCTGTCCCTCCATATCGTCTCTATGTGTCCCCCCCATCGCCTGTCCCTCCATATCGTCTCTGTGTGTCCCCCTCTAACCTGTCCCCCCCTCTCTTATCCCTCATATCGTCCCTGTGTATCCACTCATCACCTGTCCTTTCACACTGTCCTTGTGTGTCCCCCTCTAACCTGTCCTTCCATACTGTCCCTGTGTGTCCCCCTCTCACTTGTCCCCCCCATACTGTCCCTGTGTGTCCCCCTCTCACCTGTCTTTCCATACTGTCCCTGTGTGTCCCCCTCTCACTTGTCCCCCCCATACTGTCCCTGTGTGTCCCCCTCTCACCTGTCTTTCCATACTGTCCCTGTGTGTCCCCCTCTCACTTGTCCCCCCCATACTGTCCCTGTGTGTCCCCCTCTCACCTGTCCTTCCACACTGTCCTTGTGTGTCCCCCTCTAACCTGTCCTTCCATACTGTCCTTGTGTGTCCCCCTCTCACCTGTCCTTCCACACTGTCCTTGTGTGTCCCCCTCTCACCTGTCCTTCCATACTGTCCCTGTGTTTCCCCTCTAACCTTTCCTTCCATACTGTCCCTGTGTGTCCCCTCTCACTTGTCCCCCCCATACTGTCCCTGTGTGTCCCCCCTCTCACCTGTCCTTCCATACTGTCCCTGTGTGTCCCCCTCTAATCTGTCCTTCCACACTGTCCTTGTGTGTCCCCCTCTAACCTGTCCTTCCATACTGTCCCTGTGTGTCCTCCTCTAACCTGTCCTTTCATACTGTCCCTGTGTGTCCCCCTCTCACCTGTCCTTCCATACTGTCCCTTTGTTTCCCCTTCTAACCTTTCCTTCCATACTGTCCCTGTGTGTCCCACTCTAACCTGTCCCTGTCATACCATCCCTGTGCTTTCCCCCTCACCCCCCCCCCCATACTGTCCCTGTATCCCCCCCCCCCCATACCATCTCTCCGTGTCCCCCTCTCACCTGTCCTTCCATACTGTCCCTGTGTGTCCCCCTCTCACCTGTCCTTCCATACTGTCCCTGTGTGTACCCCTCTCACCTGTCTTTCCATACTGTCCCTGTGTGTCCCCCTCTCACTTGTCCCCCCATACTGTCCCTGTGTGTCCCCCTCTCACCTGTCCTTCCATACTGTCCCTGTGTTTCCCCTCTAACCTTTCCTTCCATACTGTCCCTGTGTGTACCCCTCTCACCTGCCCCCCCCCCATACTGTCCCTGTGTGTCCCCCTCTCACCTGTCCTTCCATACTGTCCCTGTGTGTCCCCCTCTCACCTGTCCTTCCATACTGTCCCTGTGTTTCCCCCTCTCACCTGTCCTTCCATACTGTCCCTGTGTGTCCCCCTCTAACCTGTCCTTCCATACAGTCCTTGTGTATCCCCCTCTAACCTGTCCCCCCCATACTGCCCTTGTGTGTCCCCCTCTAACCTGTCCTTCCATACTGTCCCTGTGTGTCCCCCTCTCACCCGTCCTTCCATACTGTCCTTGTGTGTCCCACTCTAACCTGTCCCCGTCATACCGTCCCTGTGCTTTCCCCCTCACCCCCCCCCATACTGTCCCTGTATCCCCCCCCCCATACCATCTCTACGTGTCCCCCCCTCACCTGTCCTCCCCAACCCATACCCTCCCTTTGTGTCCTTTTCTCACCTGTCTCTCCATACTGTCCCTGTGTGTCTCCCTCTAACCTGTCCCTCCCCCCCATGCCATCCCTGTGTGTCCCCCTTTCATCTGTCCCCCCATACCATCCCTGTGTGTCCCCCTTTCATCTGTCCCCCCATACCATCCCTGTGTCCCCCCCCCCTCATACTGTTCCTGTGTGTCCCCCTTACGTCTGTCCCCCCCATACTGTCCCTATGTGTCCTCCTCTAACCTGCCCCCCCTCTCTTGTCCCTCATACCATATTTACATTCACATCTTGTGTCCTTTTAGGTGACATTTTGTTGAAGCCAATAATTGAATCTGCTGGGAAGGATATCAGTCATTGGTTCAATCCCAAGACTGGTGATGTAAGTACAAATTAGAGAATGTCTGTTAGGTCATTAAAGTGATTGTAAACATAATAAACATTGAGCAGCACAATGGCTAAATGGTTAGCACTCCCGCCTGGCAGTACTGGGGTCGTTGGTTTGAATCCCAGCCACAGCACCACCTGCCTGGAGTTTGCATGTTCTCCCTGTTCCTGCGTGGATTTCCTCCCACACTCCAAAGACATGCTGGTAGGTGAATTGGCTCCTGTCTAAATTGTCCTTAGTATGTGTATGTATGAATGTGAATTAGGGACCTTAGATTGTACACCCCTTGAGGGTTAGGGGCCTTAGATTGTACACCCCTTGAGGGTTAGGGGCCTTAGATTGCACACCCCTTGAGGGTTAGTGGCCTTAGATTGTACGCCCCCTTGAGGGTTAGGGACCTTAGATTGTACGCCCCTTGAGGGTTAGGGACCTTAGATTGTACACCCCTTGAGGGTTAGGGGCCTTAGATTGTACACCCCTTGAGGGTTAGGGACCTTAGATTGTACACCCCTTGAGGGTTAGGGACCTTAGATTGTACGCCCCTTGAGGGTTAGGGACCTTAGATTGTACGCCCCTTGAGGGTTAGGGACCTTAGATTGTACACCCCTTGAGGGTTAGGGGCCTTAGATTGTACTCCCCTTGAGGGTTAGGGACCTTAGATTGTACTCCCCTTGAGGGTTAGGGACCTTAGATTGTATGCCCCTTGAGGGTTAGGGACCTTAGATTGTACACCCCTTGAGGGTTAGGGGCCTTAGATTGTACACCCCTTGAGGGTTAGGGACCTTAGATTGTACGCCCCTTGAGGGTTAGGGACCTTAGATTGTACACCCCTTGAGGGTTAGGGGCCTTAGATTGTACTCCCCTTGAGGGTTAGGGACCTTAGATTGTACGCCCCCTTGAGGGTTAGGGACCTTAGATTGTACGCCCCTTGAGGGTTAGGGACCTTAGATTGTACACCCCTTGAGGGTTAGGGGCCTTAGATTGTACACCCCTTGAGGGTTAGGGACCTTAGATTGTACACCCCTTGAGGGTTAGTGGCCTTAGATTGTACGCCCCCTTGAGGGTTAGGGACCTTAGATTGTACGCCCCTTGAGGGTTAGGGACCTTAGATTGTACACCCCTTGAGGGTTAGGGGCCTTAGATTGTACTCCCCTTGAGGGTTAGGGACCTTAGATTGTACTCCCCTTGAGGGTTAGGGACCTTAGATTGTATGCCCCTTGAGGGTTAGGGACCTTAGATTGTACGCCCCTTGAGGGTTAGGGACCGTAGATTGTACGCCCCTTGAGGGTTAGGGACCTTAGATTGTACACCCCTTGAGGGTTAGGGGCCGTAGATTGTACACCCCTTGAGGGTTAGGGGCCTTAGATTGTACGCCCCTTGGGGGTTAGGGACCTTAGATTGTACACCCCTTGAGGGTTAGGGACCTTAGATTGTACACCCCTTGAGGGTTAGGGACCTTAGATTGTACACCCCTTGAGGGTTAGGGGCCTTAGATTGTACTCCCCTTGAGGGTTAGGGACCTTAGATTGTACTCCCCTTGAGGGTTAGGGACCTTAGATTGTATGCCCCTTGAGGGTTAGGGACCTTAGATTGTACGCCCCTTGAGGGTTAGGGACCTTAGATTGTACGCCCCTTGAGGGTTAGGGACTGATGTGAATGTATAGTATATATGTAAAGCACTGCGTAAATTAAAATAAATGTTTTACATACCTGCTCTGTGTAATGGTTTTGCACAGAGCAGTCCCGATCCTCCTCTTCTGGGGTCCCCCACCAGTGCCCTGTCTGCCTAGTACAGTGTAAAAAAAAAAAAAATCTTCATCACCCCCCACAAGTAGTACAGTGTCACCATGGTGACACTGTACTGCTAGGGTGACAGTATGTAAAAAAAATAAATAAATTAATAATCTAAAAATGTAAAAAAAAAATGTTTAAAAATTATAAATTTTGGTTATAAACTAATTTGTTTTTTTTTTTGTTTTGTTTTTTTTACTAAGATAACGGAATACATTTTGGCCAAGATTTATGATGAAATATTATTTATTAGCAAAATTTTATAAGAAAAACCCCTTTTTAAAAAAAATTTTGGACATTTTCATCTACATAGCAAAAAAAATAAAAATCCCAGCGGTGAATAAATACCACAAAAATAAAGTTTTATCTGTCTCAAAGAAATGCTAAAAAATTCATATGTGTACATTGTTGAATGACCGCACAATTGTCATTCAAAGTGTGATAGCACTGAAAGCTGAAAATTGGCCTGGACAGGAAGGGGGGGGGGAAGTGTCCGGACTGGAAGGGGGGGAAAGTGTCCGGACCGGAAGGGGGTGAAAGTGTCCGGACCGGAAGGGGATGAAAGTGTCCGGACCGGAAGGGGGGGAAAGTGTCCGGACCGGAAGGAGGGGAAAGTGTCCGGACCGGAAGGGGGGGAAAGTGTCCGGACCGGAAGGGGGGGAAAGTGTCCGGACCGGAAGGGGGGGAAAGTGTCCGGACCGGAAGGGGGTGAAAGTGTCCGGACCGGAAGGGGGTGAAAGTGTCCGGACCGGAAGGGGGTGAAAGTGTCCGGACCGGAAGGGGATGAAAGTGTCCGGACCGGAAGGGGATGAAAGTGTCCGGACCGGAAGGGGATGAAAGTGTCCGGACCGGAAGGGGATGAAAGTGTCCGGACCGGAAGGGGATGAAAGTGTCCGGACCGGAAGGGGATGAAAGTGTCCGGACCGGAAGGAGGGGAAAGTGTCCGGACCGGAAGGGGGGGAAAGTATCCGGACCGGAAGGGGGGGAAAGTGTCCGGACCGGAAGGGGATGAAAGTGTCCGGACCGGAAGGGGATGAAAGTGTCCGGACCGGAAGGGGATGAAAGTGTCCGGACCGGAAGGGGATGAAAGTGTCCGGACCGGAAGGGGATGAAAGTGTCCGGACCGGAAGAGGATGAAAGTGTCCGGACCGGAAGGGGATGAAAGTGTCCGGACCGGAAGGGGGGGAAAGTGTCCGGACCGGAAGGGGGGGAAAGTGTCCGGACCGGAAGGGGGGGAAAGTGTCCGGACCGGAAGGGGGGGAAAGTGTCCGGACCGGAAGGGGGGGAAAGTGTCCGGACCGGAAGGGGGGGAAAGTGTCCGGACCGGAAGGGGGTGAAAGTGTCCGGACCGGAAGGGGGTGAAAGTGTCCGGACCGGAAGGGGGTGAAAGTGTCCGGACCGGAAGGGGGTGAAAGTGTCCGGACTGGAAGGGGGTGAAAGTGTCCGGACTGGAAGGGGGTGAAAGTGTCCGGACTGGAAGTGGTTAAAAGGCTGGCTATTTATTTATTGGGCCAAGGGTATGCAATTCAGCCACTTAGAAGTATACACTGAGTGTTCACAGAGAAGTATATATATTACTATCACACAGGGGCGGACTGACCAATTGGAAACTCGGGCACTGCCCGAGGGCCTGGGGTCAGTAGGGGGCCCCATGAGATGCCCCTGGTACCTTTTTGATAGGCTTTTTTGAGTTTGGGCAAGGACACAGGGATCCCATGATCTCCTATTGCCCGAGGTCCCCATGAGTTGTCAGTCCACCCCTGCTATCACATAGAGTGTTTCACTATCACGTGTTTTAGCGTTTTATCATGTGTTTTCACGGTTTATCACGTGTTTTCACGGTTTATCACGTGTTTTTACGGTTTATCATGTGTTTTCACGGTTTATCACGTGTTTTCACGGTTTATCACGTGTTTTTACGGTTTATCACGTGTTTTCACAGTTTTGCATTTTGCACAATAATAATGAGGAATTTTTTTGGGAAATAATTCTTTTTGATTATTGATGAATTTATTAGGTCATTTTGTGAGGATAATACACTATTGAGTTTTCTTTATTTTGAGGTACACGGCAGTTACTGGATTCATACGGCGAGTTCTTACAGAAATTGGAAGAAAGACTTATGGACTTTAATTTCGATTTTTCACATAATAATTGTATGGACACTAAAAAGGTTTTTTTGATACAATACATGACATCACTTCCAAAGTTGTATGCTGTCGTACGGGAATTTTCGGAACTTTAGTAACCTCTTCATTTTCGATATGAGACTAGCATGCAGAAAAAAATGGATGATCATTCATCCGATATTCTCATTGTGCGTACGAGGATTAGCTGTCTAACCCTGGGGTGGGCAGCCTGCGGCTCTCTAGCTGTTGTGGAACTTCATTTCCCATGAGGCATTGCAAAGACTGGAAGTTACAAGCATGACTCTACAGGTCCCATGAGACATTGCAAAACTGACAGTTACAGCTATGACTTGCAGAGGCATGATGGAACTTGTAGTCCTGCAAGAGCTGAAAAGCCACAGGTTGCCCACCCCTGGTCTAACCTTTCCTGCATCCTCACCAGAGTAGTCATTCCCCTGGCAGCTAGAGGAGGCAGTCTGCTCTGGGAACACCACTCCTGAGCGGATATCCCCAACCTTCATGCAACTTGGCATATTTATCGGGATGTACCAACTCAGGACCAGCCCCTCTAAAGCTCTTCCCTCTAAATGCAATCCAGCTACCTACATCTGGTTTCTGCACCTACCTATCCCCACCCCCCTCTATACTGGCCACAGCGCGCACCTGATGGGTAAGGTCCAAACTCCTTTACAGATTGTTGGTGCTTTGTAGTGTTGCAAGTTGATTCTTTGGATCCAGGATTTGAGCTTCCCAACAAAGCACTTGCTCACATCTTGCACAGAACTATTCACCCTCGAATGGCTTGTGACGGAAGTCACTTTGGGTGGGGGGCCCATGGAACACAGCTCAATTTAGAGAGGTGGGGAGACCCCTGTCTCAGCTCCCCATGTCCCTCCTATGTGTAAGTCACCCTGTGCCTGTTAGGGGTACAGGGTGTAATGTCCTGATATTGTGTAGACATGTATAGGTGGGGGTTGTTCATTGTTTACTGCCATGTGGCGCATCCCCTTGTTCTATTGTGTGTCTTGCTTGGGAGCAAACTATTACGGGATGTATGTGTTTGTGTGTTGGCTTGGTGGGGGGTGTCTGCTGATGTGTCTCTGGTTGCTAGATTTGGTTTGCCCCGCCCTGTGTAAATATGCAGGGAGGGGAGAATTGTTCCTTTTGAATGTTTATATCTTGTGTCTGTGTTAAAATAAAGCCGTCTATTTCCTGATTTTACTTCGAGTGGTGTCCGTGGATCTGTGTTCGGATAGGGAAGCGGGAGTCCAACGGAAATACCCGAGTGCAGTCTGGGTCTGGTTCCGTTACATGGCTATTCAAGGAACGTGTACATGGAGCAAGATGCGCACTGATTCGCATCAACACTCTTGTTGGCCATTTTACCCACTAATGTAATGTAACGGGATAATCCAAGAAAACAAATTAGAATTATTTTCTATGATTTGCTATTAAATTTCCTTCTTAACTGTATCCTATTCTGAGCACCTTATGATTCCCTAACTGTTTGGGATCTCCTACCCACTGACAACATGGCCCTGTCCTGTCCATGCTGCCCCTCACTGTCCACATGGCCCCCAGTGTCCTCTTCTCCTGCCCGTCGATCACACTTCTCCCAGCTTTTTGCTCTCACACGGCATGTCTAGCATCCAGCGCTCTCACGTGGCGTATCTAGCATCCGGCGCTCTCACACAGCGTATCTACCATCCGGCGCTCTCACACAGCAAGTCTACCATCCGACGCTCTCACACAGCAAGTCTACCATCCGACGCTCTCACACGGCGTATCTAGCATCTGGCGCTCTCACACAGCGTATCTAGCATCCAGCGCTCTCACACAGCGTATCTACCATCCGGCGCTGTCACACAGCGTATCTAGCATCCGGCGCTCTCACACGGCGAGTCTAGCATCCGGCGATCTCACACGGCGTATCTACCATCCGGTGCTCTCACACGGCGTATCTAGCATCCGGCGCTCTCACACAGCGAGTCTACCATCCAGCACTCTCACACAGCGAGTCTAGCATCCGGCGCTCTCACGCGGCGTGTCTAGCATCCGGCGCTCTCACGCGGCGTGTCTAGCATCCGGCGCTCTCACGCGGCGTGTCTAGCATCCGGCGCTCTCACGCGGCGTGTCTAGCATCCGGCGCTCTCACCCGGCGTGTCTAGCATCCGGCGCTCTCACACGGCGAGTCTACCATCCGGCGCTCTCACGCGGCGTGTCTAGCATCCGGCGCTCTCACGCGGCGTGTCTAGCATCCGGTGCTCTCACGCGGCATGTCTAGCATCCGGCGCTCTCACACAGCGTGTTCAAATACCAGCGTCCAGTGCTCTCACACATGTCAGAGCGTGTTGGTCCGCATGTTCTGATCCTGGCTTCACTAGTTGGCCTCTGAGCTGTCACGCCAGGGAAGTGCTGGGATACTTAACCTTCATATGTTTTTTTTTTATAGTTCTTTTCTGCTGACAGCCTTTTTATTTGTCACTGTGATCACAGATCAAGACCTTCATAGATCCGCAAACTGGCTGCTTGAGATACTGTACACCTCAGGGGCGTTTCCTCCATATATCCCCTTCCTACCCCAGTTCGGATTGGGACACAGACTTTGGACGCCCTTGGTGGCGGGATCCATCCTATGAGATCGGAATCTTGTCTGCTAAAACCCGTACCGTACGTATCATTAATACGCTGACATCCCAGGAGCATACCCTGGAGGTAAGTGGACTCTACGTGTCAAAGGTAGCTTTCACTCCTTGAAGGGTGATATAGACAGAAGGGGGCTATGAGTCTGTCCTCCTCCTGCAGGGTGATACAGACAGAAGGGGGCTATGAGTCTGTCCTCCTCCTGCAGGGTGATACAGACAGAAGGGGGCTATGAGTCTGTCCTCCTCCTGCAGGGTGATACAGACAGAAGGGGGCTATGAGTCTGTCCTCCTCCTGCAGGGTGATACAGACAGAAGGGGGCTATGAGTCTGTCCTCCTCCTGCAGGGTGATACAGACAGAAGGGGGCTATGAGTCTGTCCTCCTCCTGCAGGGTGATACAGACAGAAGGGGGCTATGAGTCTGTCCTCCTCCTGCAGGGTGATACAGACAGAAGGGGGCTATGAGTCTGTCCTCCTCCTGCAGGGTGATACAGACAGAAGGGAGCTACGAGTCTGTCCTCCTCCTGCAGGGTGATACAGACAGAAGGGGGCTATGAGTCTGTCCTCCTCCTGCAGGGTGATACAGACAGAAGGGGGCTAGGAGTCCTCCTCCTGCAGGGTGATACAGACAGAAGGGGGCTAGGAGTCCTCCTCCTGCAGGGTGCTACAGACAGAAGGGGGCTATGAGTCTGTCCTCCTCCTGCAGGGTGCTACAGACAGAAGGGGGCTATGAGTCTGTCCTCCTCCTGCAGGGTGATACAGACAGAAGGGGGCTATGAGTCTGTCCTCCTCCTGAAGGGTGATACAGACAGAAGGGGGCTATGAGCCTGTCCTCCTCCTGCAGGGTGATACAGACAGAAGGGGCTATGAGTCTGTCCTCCTCCTGCAGGGTGCTACAGACAGAAGGGGGCTATGAGTCTGTCCTCCTCCTGCAGGGTGCTACAGACAGAAGGGGGCTATGAGTCTGTCCTCCTCCTGCAGGGTGATACAGACAGAAGGGGGCTATGAGTCTGTCCTCCTCCTGAAGGGTGATACAGACAGAAGGGGGCTATGAGTCTGTCCTCCTCCTGCAGGGTGATACAGACAGAAGGGGCTATGAGTCTGTCCTCCTCCTGCAGGGTGATAGAGACAGAAGGGAGCTACGTGTTGTCCTCCTCCTGCAGGGTGATACAGATAGAAGGGGGCTATGAGTCTGTCCTCCTCCTGCAGGGTGATACAGACAGAAGGGGGCTATGAATCTGTCCTCCTCCTGCAGGGTGATACAGACAGAAGGGGCTATGAGTCTGTCCTCCTCCTGCAGGGTGACACAGACAGAAGGGGGCTATGAGTCTGTCCTCCTCCTGCAGGGTGATACAGACAGAAGGGGGCTATGAATCTGTCCTCCTCCTGCAGGGTGATACAGACAGAAGGGGGCTATGAATCTGTCCTCCTCCTGCAGGGTGATACAGACAGAAGGGGGCTATGAGTCTGTCCTCCTGCAGGGTGACACAGACAGAAGGGGGCTATGAGTCTGTCCTCCTCCTGCAGGGTGACACAGACAGAAGGGGGCTATGAGCCTGTCCTCCTGCAGGGTGACACAGACAGAAGGGGGCTATGAGTCTGTCCTCCTCCTGCAGGGTGATACAGACAGAAGGGGCTATGAGTCTGTCCTCCTCCTGCAAGGTGATACAGACAGAAGGGGGCTATGAGTCTGTCCTCCTCCTGCAGGGTGACACAGACAGAAGGGAGCTATGAGTCTGGTAGAGGAGAATGATAGGCCTGTCTCGCCTTATATAAGAGGTTTATAGTGTCACTCTTGTCTCTTTTAGGTCTGTTCAGAGGAAACTATATGGGAGATTCTGCGCCGCTATTTGCCATACAATGCCCATGCTGCCAGTTACACATGGAAGTACTGCGGTGTTCCTCTGAACATGGATCTGACATTAGAGGAAAACGGTGTGAAAGATGAAGATGATGAATTCGAGGAGCTGAAGATAGATTCAGACCTATATACAGCCAGCATACACTTATACTTCAATGATGACTTGACTGAACTTTAAATACCAAGGCATCAGCGCCCGCCATCCCCAATACATCTTCGTTCCAAAATGTTTCCTGATATACTGTATAGTGCCAGTTTCTTATGTTCTTAGGCCAAGTGACAAAGTGGGGGGGTATTTACTAAAACTGTGCGGTGCAAAATCTGGTGCAGCTCTGCAGAGAAACCAATCAGCTTCCAGGTTTTATTGCCAATACTTAATTGGACAAGCTGAGGATAGAAGGTGATTGGCTGCCATGCACAGCTGCACCAGATTCTGAGTGCTCCAGTTTTAGTTAATCTCCCCCACAGTAATTGACTGTTAGTCCTTGTGCAGAGTAGCCAATCGTATTGCAGATCCTTGCCAAAAACCAATAGCAGTGCAACTATCATACAAAATATTAGCCAATCACCAAGCCAGGCACAGCGCTGTTTTTCAGGGGTTTCCACACAATCATTGGAACGTTCAGTCCTTCTAATAACTTAATAGATTGTTCTAGAGAAGAGTTAAAGCCCAACTCCGGCTTCTATTCCCCCAAACTTTCTTGTATATACCTGTTATCAGGGGCGGACTGACAACTCAAGGGACCCCCAGGCAATAGGGGATCATGGGGCCCCTGTGTCCTCACCCACACTCAAACCACACCCAAAAAAACCTATGAAAGGTGCCAGGGACATCTCATGGGGCCCCTTACTGACCCTGGGCCCTCGGGCAGTGCCCGAGTTTCCAAATGGTCAGTCCGCCCCTCAGCCCCTGTGTCCTTGCCCAAACTCAAAAAAGCCTATGGAAAAGGTACCAGGGGCATCTCATGGGGCCCTCTACTGACCCCGGGCCCTCGGGCAGTGCCCGAGTTTCCAAATGGTCAGTTCACCCCTGATCTGGGATGATCAAAGGGTTAACTGTGCGCGGTTTTACTGTGGGGGCTGTGTGTGTGTGCTTCACTGTAAGCATGCTGCTTTGTACTGGTCTGCTATGCAGAGCCATACAAAGCAGTGTGCAGGAGCTCAGTCCACCCCTGCCTGTTATACCTAGTATATATACTGAGTTTGGTGCCAGAGTCAAAATCTGAAATCTGGATCCTGGAAACTTGTATGACAGGCATTTCAAATGTGTTTTTTTTGGGCCACAATGCAGCACTCTTGCTTCTCAGTGGCCTTTAGCTAGCTAAGGATTTAAAGGGTTGGTTCACTTTTACCAAAAAAAATAGATAAGGGATGCCTATAGATAAAAACAAACTGCAGCTTTGACTAACTTTGGATAATGTCCTTGCTATAAGTGTAGGCCATTTAGGTGCCTCCTGAAGCCTGCCTGAAAACTCCGCAGAGACGGCATCATCCTGTTCTGCCTTGTTACTTAGACGTTGCTAAGACACTCTCAGCAGTTACTGCTCGCCCCCACCATCACAGGAGTGAGCTCTCAACAGCCATCTCCCCTTCCCCCCGCCACGCATGCATGGTACAGTTTGTTTTTATCTACAGACCTACCTGACATAGGTAGGTTTTTTTTATCTTGTAAAGGTGAGCTAACACTTTAAAGTGGTATTAAACCCAAAACCAAAAATGGAATACACTGCTCAAAAAAATGAAAGGAACACTTTGAAAACCCATCAGATCTCAATGGGGATAAATCTGCTGGATCTCTATACTGATATGGACGGGGTGATGTGTTAGGAACGTAGGGATGCCCCATCGTTTGTAGGTCGATCAGTTTAATTTCCATCAGAGGACTGAATTCAAAGACACCCCGAAAATCAAAGTGAAAAAAGGATGCAGCAGGCGAGTCCATTCTGCTGAAATGTCATTGCAGCAACTCAGAATGGTCCTCAGTAGTTTGTATGGCCCCCACGTGCTTGTATGCATGCCTGACAACATCGGGGGAGGCTCCTAATGAGACCTCGGATGGTGTCCTGGGGGATTTCCTCCCAGATCTGGATCAGGGCATCACTGAGCTCCTGGACAGTCTGAGGTGCAACCTGGCAGCATTGGATGGACGGAAACATGATATCCCAGAGATGTTCTATTGGATTTAGGTCAGGGGAACATGGGGGCCATTCAATGGTATCAATACCTTCATCCTCCAGGAACTGCCTGCATACTCTGGCCACATGAGGCCGGCATTGTGCACCAGGAGGAACCCAGGACCCACTGCACCAGCGTAGGGTCTGACAATGGATCCAAGGATTTCATCCCGATACCTAATGGCAGTCAGGGTGCCATTGTCTAGCCTGTAGAGGTCTGTGTGTCCCTCCAAGGATATGCCTCCCCAGACCATCACTGACCCACCACCAAAACGGTCATTCTGAACCATGTTACAGGCAGCATAATGTTCTCCACGGCTTCTCCAGACCCTTTTCAAGTCTGTCACATGTGCTCCGGGTGAACCTGCTCTCATCTGTGAAAAGCACAGGGTGCCAGTGGTGGACCTGCCAATTCTGGTGTTCAATGGCAAATGCCAATCAAGCTCTGTGGTGCCGGGCAGTGAGCAGAGGGCCCACTAGAGGACATCGGGCCCTCAGGCCACCCTCATGAAGTCTGTTTCTGATTATTTGGTCAGAGACATTCCCACCAGTGGTCTGCTGGAGGTCATTTTGTAGGGCTCTGTGCAAGGAGGAACAGGATGAGCACTGCCAAAGGAGCAGATACTGGTCCTGCTGATGGGTTAAGGACCTTCTACGGCCCTGTCCAGCTTTCCTAGAGTAACTGCCTGTCTCCTGGAATCTCCTCCATGCTCTTGAGACTGTGCTGGGAGATACAGCAAACCTTCTGGCAATGGAACGTATTGATGTGCCATCCTGGAGGAGTTGGATTGCCTGTGCAGCCTCTGTAGGGTCCAGGTATGGCCTCATGCTACCAGTAGTGACACTGACCCGAGCCAAATGAAAACTAGAGAAAACCAGAAAAGATGAGTAAGCTAACAAATGTCAGTGACCTCCACCTGTAAAGCCATTCCTGTTTTGGGGATCATCTCATTGTTGCCCATCTAGTGCACCTGTTGTTAATTTCATTAATACCAAAGCAGCTGTAACTGATGAACAACCCCCTCTGCTACTTACCTGACCAGATCAATATCCCAGGAGTTTCATTGACTTGATGCTAGACTCTGATGAAAAAGTCTTCCTTTCATTTTTTTGAGCCGTGTATATTGCAGCTCACCAATCATTAGATGTGGTGGCTGCATTCAGGTTTCTCTTCAGTCTGTTTTTTTTTAGGCTTTTCCCCTTTTTTTCTCCTGGTGATCTGGCCAGTCAGTAATGCACCTTTGGTATTAGAGTGCCCTCAGTCTGGATGAAGGAGCACAGGGGACACCTTTGGACAGCAGCATGTGGGGTGCATTAGATGTTCTAACAAATTAAAGCCAAATTCCAACTCACACTTTATAATCAGGTACAGCAAAAGTATTTTTTTCTTTTGTGTGTGTGTGGGGATAAAAGTTTTCCATAAATAAAAGCTGATCATTGTAAGCACCCTGCCAGTGGTAAATGGTTTGTCTCCTCTCTGTAACTGCAAGAGAGCTTGTTCTTTTGAAAAACAACAGACTTACTGTCCAGATCACCAGATGAAAATAGAAGAAAGCTTAAAAATGAAAACTAATGCAGCCATCTCATCTAAGAATTGGTAAGCTGCAATGTAAAAAATGCTTGCTTTTGGGTTTAATACGGCTATAAATTGAATGAGGTCCCAGTTTTTTTTCGGAATGGACTCCACATCCTGACATCATTTTGTGGCTGTATACTTCAACAATGCTTTATAGCCCCCTTGAGCTAAAAAAATTTTCCGCGTTGCAATTATTATTATCCTATTAATTTCTAAAATGCTATAATCTTTTTCTAGGATTGAGTAGATGTGGCCCTCGGGGGACATATCTGGTGGCTCTTTGAAGATTCATCACAGTCAGATCCCTTTAGGTTGACATACCTGTTGTACAAGTTCAGAATAATGAGTGTGTCAGCAACATTTCTCGCTGCCTAAAATAACAGATGGGTGCTGAATGGTTGCTATGGGCAACAAGGAATGTTCCTGTTCACACACGTTCCTTCCATTATCTCTGGGTGAGAATGTATGCTTGCTGGTGGGAAATAAAGACAGACCAGGTCTCTGGGTTAGCAGGGAGTGTGGAGGGATCGCTGAGCAGGGCTGACGTTTTCAACAGATTTTTTGGGACCTTTCCCTTTAAATCTTTGTGTTCCATTGCTTGTAAATTGCTGTGCCCTTCGCTGCACCAACGGGTTCAAGTGCCATTCTTTTGTATACAGCAATCTCAAATAAATATTTATTTTGCAGTACCAAACAGGATGCGGTGTGTGTGATGTGTAATAATTGGGGCAGCACAGTGGCTAAATGGTGTAATAATTGGAGCAGCACAGTGGTTAAATTATGTAATAATTGGGGCAGCACAGTGGCTAAATGGTGTAATAATTGGGGCAGCACAGTGGTTAAATGGTGTAATAATTGGAGCAGCACAGTGGTTAAATTATGTAATAATTGGGGCAGCACAGTGGCTAAATGGTGTAATAATTGGGGCAGCACAGTGGTTAAATGGTGTAATAATTGGAGCAGCACAGTGGTTAAATGATGTAATACTTGGGGCAGCACAGTGGCTAAAAAATGTAATAATTGGGCAGCACAGTGGCTAAATGGTGTAATAATTGGGGCAGCACAGTGGCTAAATGATGTAATAATTGGGGCAGCACAGTGGCTAAATGGTTAGCACTCCCTCCTGGCAGCACTAGGGTCATTGGTTCAAATCCCAACCATGGCACCACGCCCCTGGAGTTTGCATGTTCTCCCTGTGCCTGCG
>NW_028318443.1:2245000-2288649 GCF_062004578.1 Staurois parvus
TTTACTGCATCTACAGCCTGATTGTACTGTTGTGGGTTTAGTAACACTTTAAGATAACAATGTAATACATACATTTTTGGGGTTAAACTAGACTTTCTTTTACAGTATATATATATCATTAACCACATCCCTTCAATTACAAACAAGATGGGGTTGTAATTGTAAGAATGGGGTGTTTAAGGTGCAATAGATAAATTAAAACCAAAGTAAGCAGTTAAAAGATGTATTTTATTAAAAAATTATATATATATATATATATATATATATATATATATATATATATAAAATAAAAAAAGGACACATACATTGATAATTCTGCAAGAATGCGCTGTACACAATATATTGTTGGAGATATCCCCAACATGTTTCGCCTTCATGGCTTCTTCAGTGTATGGATATTTTCCAATAAATTTTCTGTGGTCTATATATCTCCTCTGTGGTTTGCTGTGCACAGTACTGAATTATTCCCACAATTCCCATTGATCCATCTTGGCACGGTTTGTGGTGATGTGAGTCATGGACTGTGGGATATGGGTGAATTGGTGGGTGGGGGCATCTTTGTCTGTGGTTGTACATGCTCTATCACACCTTCTGCTGTTTTTGTTTTTTTTTTTATTTTACATGAATGTTTTTTGTATCTTCCCTAGTATCCTTCATATGTGAATGCCTCCCGAGGAAGCCAAACATGTTAAGGATCATACATAGAGGATATCTCCAACAATATATTGTTTACAATGCATTCTTGCAGTACTGTCCATGTAGTTTTCCTTTGTATTATCTATATATATAGTTTAATTATTTTGTAATAAAATATATCTTTTAATTGCTCGCTTTGATTTGATATAGCCATTGAACCTTAAAAATCCCTTTCTTACATTTTCAGCCCTTGTAAATGGATTTTACTTTCCTTGTAAATTATAGAAAAAAGAGATTTTTTTTCTACCAGTGTTCGTTTTGAAAAAGTAATTTCACTGCAAATAAAAACTATGCATTTTAATTCACATATTGTCCTGTTTAAAATTTCGCTAAAATTATGCTTGTGGGAAAATGGCAGTTGGCTGTTATTTACATATGACATTTTTTTCAGTTTGGCACTTTTTTATTTGACACAAAAAAGAAAGCATTCAAATGAATAAAAGTGAAATAGGTCATTAATTATTATTAGAATCTTACAAAAAGAAATAACAAATCAGGAGAGGAATAATAGCTAAGGAGAGAAGAGAAGGAAGGAGTCAGCTAGGGCTGATTTTGGGCTAACTAAAGAGTAATAAAGGGTTAAATAGGAATGCAATTTAGCAACTTTTTTTTTTTACTTTAACTACTTTAAGGTTTCTTTAACTGATGTCATATGCTGAATAAATGCCACACCTTTGTTCAACATTTGAATGACAGAGTAACTATACAGCCCCGGCCAAAAGTTTTGAGAATGACACAAAAATGAAGTCTGCTGCTTTAATGTTTTTAGATCTTTTTGTCAGATGTTACTATGATATACTGAATTATAATTACAAGCATTTCAAAGTGTCAAAGGCTTTTATTGACAACAACATTAGGTTTATGCGAAGAGACAATATTTGCAGAGTTGACCCTTCTTTTTCAAGATCTCTGCAATTCTCCCTGCATGCTGTCTATCAACTTCTGGGCCACATCCTGACTGATGGCCGCCCATTCTTGCGTGATCAGTGCTTGAAATTTGTCAGAATTTGTTGGGTTATTTTGTTCACCCGCCTCCTGAGGAGTAACCACAAGTTCTCAATGGGATGAAGGTCTGAGGAATTTCCTGGCCATGGACCCAAGATGTTGATGTTTTATTCCCCAAGCCAGTTAGTTGTCACATTTGCCTTTACGGCAAGGTGCTCCATCATGCTGGAAAAGGCATTGTTCATCACCAAACTGTTTTCGAATGGTTGGGAGAAGTTGCCCTCAGATGTTTTTGTACCATTTTTACCAAAGGAGATTCATCAAAGAAAATGACTTTACCCCAGTCCTGAGCCTTCTTTATCAAGACCTCTACAATTCAGCCTGGCATGCTGTCTTTCAACTTCTGGGCCACATCCTGACCCATTCTTGCATAATCAGCGCTTGGAATTTGTCAGAATTTGTTGGGTTATTTTGATTGCCCACCTCTTGAAGACTGATCACAAGTTCTTATTGGGATTAAGGTTTGAGGAGTTTCCTGGCCATGGACCCAAGATGTTGATGTTTTATTCCCCAAGCCACTTAGTTATCACATTTGCCTTACAGCAAGGTGCTCCATCATGCTGGAAAGGCATTGTTCATCACCAAACTGTTCTTGGATGGTTGGGAGAAGTTGCCCTCGGAGGATGTTTTTGTACCATTCTTTTTTCATGGCTGTGTTCTTAAGCAAAATTGTGAGTCAATTCTCAGCCACTCCCTTGGCTGAGAAGCAACCCCACGCATGAACGGTCTCAGGATGCTTTACTGTTGGCATGACACAGGATTTATGGTAGCACTCACTTTTTCTTCTCCGGACAAGGTTTTTTCCGGATGCCCCAAACACTCCCCAAAGGGGATTCATCGGAGAAAATGACTTTACCCCAGTCCTGAGCCTTCTTTTTCAAGAACTCTACAATTCAGCCTGGCATGCTGTCTATCTACTTTTGGGTCACATCCTGAATGATGGCCGCCCATTCTTGCATAATCAGTGCTTGCAATTTGTCAGAATTTGTTGGGTTATTTTGATCGTCCACCTCTTGACCACAAGTTCTCAATGGGATGAAGGTCTAAGGAGTTTCCTGGCCATGGACCCAAAATGTTGATGTTTTGTTCCCCAAGCCACTTAGTTATCACATTTGCCTTACAGCAAGGTGCTCCATCATGCTGGAAAAGGTATTGTTCATCACCAAACTGTTCTTGGATGGTTGGGAGAAGTTGCCCTCGGAGGATGTTTTTGTACCATTCTTCTTTCATGGCTGTGTTCTTAGGCAAAATTGTGAATGAGCCCAATCCCTTGACTGAGAAGCAACCCCCACACATAAATGGTCTCAGGATGCTTTACTGTTTGCATGACACAGGACTGATGGTAGCATTCACTTTTTCTTCTCTGGACAAGGTTTTTTCCATATTCCTCAAACACTCGGAAAGGGGATTCATGAGAGAAAATTACTTTACCCCAGTCCTTAGCAGTCCAATCCCTGTACCTTTTGCAGAATATCAATCTGTCCCTGATGTTTTTCCTGGAAAGAAGTGGCTCCTTTGCTGCCCTTCTTGACACCAGGCCATCCTCCAAAAGTCTTTGCCTCACTGTGCATGCAGAAGCACTCACACCTGCCTCCTGCCATTCCTGAGCAATCTCTGTACTGGTGGTGCCCCAATCCCACAACTGAATCAACTTTAAGAGATGTTCCTGGTGCTTGCTGGACTTTCTTGGGCTGAAGTCTTCTTCACAACAATTGAACCTCTCTTCTAGAAGTTCTTGATGATAAATGGTTGATGTAGGTGCAATCTTAGCAGCAGCAATATCCTTGCCTGTGAACCCCTTTTTGTGCAAAGCAATGATGACTGTACATTTTTCCTTTCAGGTATATTAATATTTCTGTCTATCCTCTCTGGCTCAGTAGGAGTCCAAAAAAAACAAATATTAAGACATTTTCTGATGGCGTAGGCAGCAGTTCTAAAAGATTCCACTGTTTCTATCAACTGCAGAATAAATACTGAAGTATTGGTGCTGTTCCTTCAAGCTGACCTGCAGCCAAACATACATAACTGATATAGGTGTCCTTTTATCATGCATTGGTAAATGACCGCTGCTCAGTTCTCCGACATTCTCAGAGGAGAGAGTTCTCCTCTGAATGCCTTTTTATGAAGCGGTGTAGATCGCTTCTCCGACGAGGAGAAGCTGCTTAGTTTTTGGTTCCTCTGATTCTCCAGCCCAGAGCTGGAGAATCAGAAGAACCGCAAACTAAGCAGCTTCTCCAAATGAGGAGAAGCTGCTTAGTTTGCGGTTCCTCAGATTCTCCAGCTCCGGGCTGAAAAATCTGGAGGGAGAACACAGATCGCCAGTGAAGGGCTGACATCGCTCCTTCATATACTGGCCATCTGTGTGCTGAGATGATCAGCGGAGTACATGTTCTCCGCTGATCATCTCTGTTTCCTAAACCACTAATGATCTGAGATCAGCAACGATCCTTAGGATCTCCTTAAGATCTCTGTTTCATAAAAGGACACCATAGATAGAAAATATTTCACCTGTGAAAATACAACATATTTGTAATTCTGTTCGCCACACTCCATAGCCAAGATGGTCACAATGGTTTCTCCTGCACACAGTGTGCTGAATGGACAATGAAGAATCAGCAGCAAACTGATGGGAAGGGGAACTCCTGCATCCAGTGTTAGAAAGGAAGCACTGAGCTATATAATGGAGTCTGACTGCCTGACACTGATAGAACTCCCTCTCCCACTATGATGGGACCCTTGGAAGCTGATAAAAATACATATTTAGGGTGCTGATACTAGATGGACAGTAGGTGCTTCAACAAAACAAACAGCTGGTAGGTGTTGATGGTGGAGAAGGTGGTCAATGGATGTTTTTGATTCTCACCTCTTGACTAGTAGCTACATTGCTGGATTCGATATTCCACATTTCCACTTAAAGAGAAAGAAAATTAATTACTGACAGAATGTCACAAAAGCAAGGTGAAGGAAAATATTAAGGGAAGAAAGTGAGGGAAAGGGAAGTGAATCACAAAAATGGAAAGATAGGAAAAGGGAGGGAACAAAATGGAAAGGGAAGGACAGAGAAGAGCAAGAAAGAAGAAGTTAAGAAAGGAGAGAACAGAAAAGGAATAGGTAGAAGAGAAAAGAAGATTTTTTAAAAATCAAAGATTAGATTAAAAACAAATGATCAAATCTATACTCTCCCCCTACCGTTGCCATCATTGTTCGGAGCCCTTGAAGTATGGTTCACAGGTGAAGGTGCAGACTTTACTCTGAAAAAAGTAAATGTATGAGATTAAAAGAAAATTCCTGTGTAGCACTAACCCCTTTAAGGGCCACTGAGCTTGACGGGTCCCCCTAAGCTTTGTATGGCCAGGCAAAATACATTTTCCACATTTTCTCTCAGTCAGTAAAACAGTCCTTGAGCTTTTTTTTTATTAAGAGATTAACAACTTGGATGAGGTCTAGGGGTATATGGGATGTCCAAGGAACTGTAAAACGTGAGGACAACTTCGTAGAAAAAAAACTAAAAGTAGCAACTGTCTCTTTAATGAGCACTGATGTCCCCTTAGGTGTACCTCCTCAGACCCCAGATGAAGCTTTCCTCTCTCAAGCAGGTGTCCCAAGGGTATCCCTGAGCAAGGGATTCCAAGATCTGCAGTTAAGCAGTTCCAGATGGGAACTAGTTGGGTACTGCACCTGACCACCAACTACCTTTGCCTGGTCCATAGTTTGTAGAAGTACTCACACTGTCCTGTCAGCATGGTGAGTTGCAGCTGCTTTCAAGCCTTAAACTTGGCTGGCTCTATCCCGGCTGGCAGGTTGTCCTTCCTAGCAGACTTGTGGCACAGTAGAGCTCCTTCCATCCAGCAATCAGCCTGTAGGTAGGCTCCCCTCCCTGACTCCACACTCCAGAACCTTCCTTCAGTCAATCTTCCACTCAAGTCCAACACTACACCTTCTGCTTAGACTCTGCCACAATTAAGGGTTGCCCTTAGCTACTATGCCTGGCCTCCTGCCTAGGGATTGGCCAAGTTCTCTTAAGCATTCAAACCTAGGTCTCTTGCCCTTCTCCACTCCTCTTCCAGAAAGTTCCAGCAGTTTCTGGAAGGGTGGGAGGGCTCCAGAAGCCCTGACCTGTAGAACCTCCCAGCCTGTGCTGAGGTGACCTCTCTACCTCACTCCCAGGTTGACTCAACCCAGGCTTCTAACAAGCCTCTGACTCACAAAAATCATATCTAGCTAACCTAGAGGGTGCTACTCCTACATAAGCTGTCATTGTTGAC
Source organism: Staurois parvus (assembly GCF_062004578.1). Taxonomy (NCBI): domain Eukaryota; kingdom Metazoa; phylum Chordata; class Amphibia; order Anura; family Ranidae; genus Staurois; species Staurois parvus. The sequence goes on from NW_028318443.1 coordinate 2,250,967, forward strand.
TTTCCTTGAGAAATACTATTTGCTTGGCTGATTCTATAGCTTCAACACATTGTAAGACTTTGCCCCTGAGCTAACTCAATACATCAGTCAGAACTGAGGTAGGCACTCTGATCTGCAACTTCAGAGTTAATTCAGAAGTCACAATCTATATATTTGTTCTAAGTCAATACTCCAGAATATACCGAAGGCTCAACTGTCAGGCAACTGGCATTTCCAGTAGGTCAGAAATGTCAACCTACAGTGGAAGGGACAATTGCATAATTACCAGGGTATCAGAATCGGAAGATCTGTATTGATATGCAAAAACAAGATGTCATTAACACAGAAACACCCACCTCTCCTTCTCTTTACAAATCACACCTGAAAATATCATAAAAAAGAAGATTATTACCCCAGTGACAATTTCACTGTTAGAAAAGTACAGTACATAAGTCCTTATATACATTCTTATTAAATTAAACTTTAGGTTGTCTATGATGCCGAAGTTAAAGTTCTAAAAAAAAGGTTCCCTGACAAGGAAAATAGTTGATACTTCTCCTGCAACATTGATCTCTACTGTGAGGGAAGCAACTGCACAGAGTGTAGAGAATACAACATTTCCTTGGTGTTGAATCGCTGATCCTCCTGCTGTCCTAGTGGTTTGATCCACCATCCCCTATATTACTGCTGTACCCTGTAGTGATGCAGAGGTTGGCAGGAGAAACCAAAGAGGACGGCAGGGGATCAAGGACCAAGCTGTAGGTTTCTATTATTTACAGGGCTTGGTGGACTTTATAGCATCGCTATAAATGGCATTGTTCCTGCAGAGCAGTGGTTTGATCCATCAGCCACTATGTCACTACTATGCCCTATAGTGATGTAACGATCAACCAGGAGGAACCACAGAGGACAGCAGAAATCAGGAATCCCACACTTTAAGTCATTTTGGATTTTGAACATTCTTTATGTGGTTGTTTATTCTACAGCAAAGATCAGCAGTGAAAGATAGGTAAGCATTTTGCAGGGGATCCTTTTTTGGAACTTTTATGGAACTTTTATTTAATGTCTAAATTGAGTTTACTGATTTTCAAGTTTTAACAAGGAAAAACACAGTGGCTGAGCATCTAACATACAATCCACTGAAGAAGACATATCTAATACAGTATAGTAGCTGTATACAGGGCTTTTTTTCAGCGGGAACGCAGGGGACATTCCCAGCACTGAATATATGTAATGGCAAGGGGTGCTGGGGTGTGCTGGAGGGTCTATTAATACTGGCTGCTGGGTGGTATATTGTTGCTGGAGGGGATCTAGTATTGCATGATGGTCTATTGTTGCTGGGGGAATTATGTTGCTAGGTGGTCAATTATGGCTGGAAGGGATCTACTGTTGAGAGGGGGATCTACTGCTGCTGGCTAATGGGGGTCTATTGTTGCTAGAAGGCATCGATTTTGTGTGGCTGGCTATTGTTGCTGGGGAGATCTATTGTTGCTGATGGGGATTTATGGTTGCTGGGGGGGTCAATTGTTGCTTGACGGGATATACGTATAGTTGAGTTAGGGGTCTATTGTTGCAGGCTGATGGAGAGTCTATTAATGCTGGCAGCTGGGAAATCTATTCTTGCTGCCAGGAGTCTATTTTTTCTGGGGGTGGAATCTATTGTTCCTGGGAGAATCAATTCTATGTTGTTGGGAAGGGTCTATTGCTGTTGGCTGTGGGGATCTATTTTACTGCTTTTCTTGTTATCATTACAAATTACATACAAATTACTACTTAGCACCACAAAATGATGCTTGGCTCAGGGGCGGACTGACCATTTGGAAACTCGGGCACTGCCCGAGGGCTCAGGGTCAGTAGGGGGCCCCATGAGATGCCCCTGGTACCTTTTTCATAGGCTTTTTTGAGTTTGGGCAAAGACACAGGGGCCCCATAATCCCCTATTGCCCGGGGGCCCCATGAGTTGTCAGTCCGCCCCTGGCTTGGCTTTGTATTCTCTAAAAGGAGTTGTGCTGGAAGGTGGGTAGGAGTGGAACCAAGGGACGGTGCTTGGAGGTGGGTAGGGGTGGAAACAAGACGTGACGCAGAAGGGGGAAGTTCCTGCACCTATTCTCTGAGAAAAAAGCCCAGGTTGTATATGTTCAGTGGACGTATAGAAACCTATATCTCTACTACCATTACTGTACTATTACCTGTGTGCATATGCATTATCAATAAAGTCACACAATCCATCTGGATTGGGTCACTTTCTTCAGTTTTCCAGTTAAAAAAGATCTAAAACAGTAGCAGATCTTTGACATGGAGGGCTGACCATTTCCAGGAAAGGAAAGGAACCCACTCAGGGGTATGTTTGGGAATCGATCTCCTGCATCACAATCAGGGATCTGTCCAATCAAACTTCTCCTCAAACCATGTCTTTATGGGGCACAGTCATGGTGGACCAGAGAAGGACATTCCCCAAACTGTTACCGCAAGACTAAAAAAAAACAACTGTCTAAAATGTCTGTGTATGGCGTGATATTCACAGTAGTCTTCAGTGTACAATCCTAAACTCAAATAAATAAATAAAAAAATAAAAAAAAAATAAATATATATATATATATATATATATATATATATATATATATATATATATACATACACACGTATTGGACACGTCACCAGTTTTCCTGGTAAATATAATTCTAACGGTGCTATTGACATGATATTTCCACCACATGTTGGTAACAACCCATGCAATCCTTACATACAAAGAAACCAAAACAAATAAGTTCAGAAATTAAGTTATTTATAATAAAATGGAATGACACAGGGAAAAAGTATTGAGCACATGAACTGAAATTCATTTAGTCCTTTGTACAAAATCCTCTGTTGGTAATGACAGCTTCAAAACGCCTCCTGTATGGAGAAACTAATCACTTGCATTGCTCAGGTGTGATTTTAGCCCATTCTTCCACACAAATGGTCTTCAAATTTTGAAGGTTCTGTGGGCCTCTTCTATGAAATCTGATCTTTAGTTATTTCCATAGATTTTCTATTTTATTATACTGTACATACAAAGAAACCAAAACAAATAAGTTCAGAAATTATGTGTAAGAAAATGGAATGAAGCAGGGAAAAAGTATTGAACACATGAAGGAAGGGAGGTGCAAAAAGGCATGGAAAGCCAAGACACAATCGGAACTTTATCAATAATTAGAAAGCAATCCTGCCCCTTGTCAGTGCAAATTAATATCAGCTGGTTCAGTCTCAACTGATGGCCTATAAAAAGGTGTTTCATTACCAAGGTGTCACACAAGTAACATCTCATGATGGGTAAAACCAAAGAGCTCTCTAAAGACCTTTGCAATCTTATTGTTGCAAAACATACTGATGGCATTGGTTACAGAAGAATTTCAAAACTCTTGAATGTCTCAGTGAGCACTGTTGCGGCCATAATCCAGAAGTGGAAAGAACATCATTTCACCATAAACCAGCCACGACCAGGTGATCCTCACAAGATTTCTGAAAGAGGACTGAAAAGAATTATCAGAAGAGTTGGCAAAGAGCCAATGACCACTTGTGGAGAGCTGCAGAAAGACCTGGAATTAGCAGGTACAATTGTTTCAAAGAAAACAATAAGTAATGCACCGCCATGGCCTGTGTGCACACTCATCATGCAAGACTCCATTGCTGAAGAAAAAGCATGTTGAAGCTTGTTTAAAGTTTTCTGCACAACATTTAGACAAGCCTGGAAATACTGGGAGAATATAGTCTGGTCAGATGAGAGCAAAATTGAACTCTTTGGATGCCATAATACATACCATGTTTGGAGGTCAAATGGCACTGCACACCACCCCAAAAACACCATCCCAACAGTGAAGCATGGAGGTGGGAACATCGTGGTGAGGGGCTGTTTTTCAGAATACAGTACTGGCAAACTTCATGTCATTGGAGGAAAGATGATAGGAAAAATATACCAAGACGTTCTTGATAAAAATCTGCTGCCATCTACCCGGATGATGAAGATGAAACAAGGGCGGACATTTCAGCAAGACAATGATCCCAAACACAAAGCCAAGGTTTCAAAAAAAGAAAATACATCTACTAGAATGGCCCAGCCAATCACCTGACTTGAATCCAATAGAAAATCTATGGAAAGAACTAAAGATCAGAGTTCATAGAAGAGGCCCACGGAACCTTCAATATTTGAAGACTGTTTCTGTGGAAGAATGGGACAAAATCACACCTGAGCAATGCATGTCACTAGTTTCTCCATACAGGAGGCATCTTGAAGCTGTCATTAATTACAGAGGATTTTGTACGAAGTATTAAATAAATTCCAGTTAGCGTGTTCAATACTTTTTCCCCGTGTCATTCCATTTTATTACACATAACCTAATTACTGAACCTATTTGCTTTGGTTTCCTTGTATGTATGGATTGCATGGGTTGTTACCGACATGTGGTGAAAATGTCATGCCAATAGCACCTTTAGCAATATATTTACCTATAAAATGGTGTTCAATAGTTATTTTACCTACTGTATATATATATTATATATTTATTGATATGTTTTTGTTTTAATCTCCAGATTTGCCCACCTCTCTTTTTCAGGACAATCAATATGACACACAGAATAATCAAGACGAGCAGGACCCCTACTACTGCTAGAATCACTGTAAGGAAATGGGAGAAAAAAAACAGGTTAACTATTTTTAATTAAGCATACTTTGTTGTGTTACACTATTTTATTTATTATTATTTCTCTGTGACCATCACTTGTTTATTATTGCTCTGTTCCTTTAAGCTGTCTCCTTCTGTCTAAGCTGAGCTCTCTTTCTCTCACGGTATATGAGTATATCCCCTCCCTCCTGCCTCTCTATGGTAATCATTCCACTGTATCCTGTCTTCCTGAATGCATCTTTCCGTGAGGCTTACAACATTAACGCTTTTCTACCTATGATTATTCTCCATTAAACGGAACATTCAAATGGGTTTCTTCATAAGACATCCTCAACATGTGAGTTTACTCATTGAGTTAAACTGTCTGACCCGATGCAAGAGATAAATTCAACACCATATCGTATAGATCACTGTAGAAAAAGTTTATGGCCTCATAGTTGAGTCAGAACTAGCGACGGACTGACAACTCATGGGGCCCTGGGCAATAGGAAATCATGGGACCGCTGTGTCCTCGCCCACACTGCTGTGTGTTCACCCACATGGGACTGCTGTGTCCCCCACACTGTTTTGAAAGGTACCAGGGGCATCTCATGGGGCCCCCTACTGACCTGGAGCCCTCGGGCAGTGCCCGAGTGCCTAAATGGTTAGTCCGCCCCTGGTCAGAATACATTTCCTTTCTGTGGTCATCATGTGTCATCTCACAACCTTTTTTATTTTATAAAGTGCCTTGTAAACTAAAGAGGAGTAGATGGTCCCTCCACTGACTCATTCATGTTTGTGAGCAGACTGAAGAATAACTGATCCAATTCCCCTCTCTTTGCAACACAGAAGTAAATAACTACAGAAAACCAGCATTCAGACTCTAGAGCGCCACCTGCTGATTGCATATGGTATATATGAATTATTTGTAAGCTTTTTACCACTAGCCCAAATTGGCTCTATTGTGCAGTAGAAACATTCGATTATAAGCTCTTCTGGATAAGGGGACTGGTGAGAGTGGTTTAGCGATCTCTTTAAAGGCAACCTATACTAAAAAAAAATTGAGTTTGACATTGGTGATCTATTTCTTTTAAATGCTGGTTTCCCTTCGGTTGTGATGATGCAGTGGCTTTACTGAAACCAAGCCTAAGGCTGTATTTATCATAGAACCATTGCCTATAGTGTCAGGATTAGAGATGGCAGCGCTGATATTTGCACATTTTGTTTTTTTTTCATTATTTTACTCTTGAGACATTGGACATACAGTATGCGGTTAAAGTCTATGTAAAGTCAAATAATAAAGTTGTGTAAATGAATCCATTTTTTGCTTTGTACATTTAATTGTGTAAGGTTTTTTTTTTATATTGATGTATGGAAATATTTTATATTCCCGTTGATCCTGCCAGTTTCTGCTCTCCCTCTCTCCGATGTCCTTCTTTAATTGGGTGACTACCAGCTCCCAAAATTGTGAGGGTGGTGGTTACCCTTTGCTTTTATCCAATCTGCTGCCCCCTACTGGTTGATTGACAGCTTCTTGACAGCAGAGACTGCAACTTCCTATACCTGGAAATGGCAATTTTGCAGCATAGCTTGGCCTATAATAGGAAATGGAATAATAAAAGATCTACTGGCAGGATCAACATGCGGTTTAATTTTGTTACAGGCTGAATTCGGAAAAAAATATTCTGCTGTGGTAATGCTACTGGCAGACTATATCATGCATGTCATTTTTATATTGCTCATAGTTCCACTTTAACTCCTTCATGTTGAGCGCACACAAATATATGGCCCTGCTGAACTGGGCTGGGCTTTTTTCCATGGGGCAGCTAATTTGTGTAACTGTCTTTGTGCTGGGAACGCGCCGCACAGCGTACGCACACGTCTCACTGAAAGCCATGGGTCCCGTTCTAACAATCAAGACCCAGAAGTCCTGATCCTGGGTCACCTGATTGCTGTGATAGCCTCTGATTGGCTACCACAGTGATCAGTCACTATGAAGCCCAACCCCATGTTTTCTGTCGGTGAATGGAGGAGAGAGATACATTGTATCCCTCCTTGGAGAGAGAAAAAAAAACAAGTGTAAAAATAAATACATACAAATAATAATAATAAAAAAATAATAATAATTAAAAAAATAACTAGATCAAGGTTTGATCTAGTTTAGTGCCAGGATTAGTGTTTGGGTCAGGGTCAAGGTCAAAAGTCAAAAGTTAGGGTCAGTATTTTTTTTTTTGGTCAGAATTTTTTTTTTTAATTTTTAATTTAGTATCAGTGTCAGTTAGTGGCAGGATTAAAAAAAAAATTAAAAAATGAAAATGCGCACTATTGTTTCTGGGCCGTACTACGGGTACAAACAACAAATAACATACACATATGTGGTATTACTCTGATCGTCAGGAGCTGGAGAAATTATTTTGAATTGTTCTGTGGTGGTAGGTTATGGTAGTAGCAAGAAATATACAGCTAAATTAAAAAAATGATTTATTTTTTACTATTTAGGGGCAGTTTTCCCTTGATAATAAAAAAAACAAACTGGAGATATCATTACCATTTACCACCAAATGAAAGTTCAATTTGTCCTGAAAAAACAAGTTATAATCCACCTGGATGTACAAAAGTAGCTGTGATTATATAAACGCTAACACTTGTCAAAGTTGCAAAATTGTGCTTAGGCTTTAAGATTCGTTTTACCCTTAGGCACATGGAGTAAAAAACAGAACTGTGACCCCAGTCATGCTCCAGGGGGGCCCCGTGCTGTCTCCCACTCGCTATGATAGGCAAAATGTAATCCAGAGCAAAGCAGAAGCTCTGAGCTCTGAGCTTTTAACTCCATTTTCAAGTCCTGAGCCTGAGAGTAGCGGAGTGAGGCCAACTCTGCTGGACAGGTACTCTGTCATTACCTGGTGGGAGAGGGGGGTATCTGTCATTAACTAGTGGGGGGAGGGGGGGGGGGCATCTGTCATTACCTGGTGGGGGAGGAGGTAATCTGTCATTACCTGGTGGAGGAGGGGGTATCTGTCATTACCTGGTGGGGAAAGGGGGGGTCATCTGTCATTTCCTGATGGGTGGGGGAAGGGTCATCTGTCATTACCTGGTGGAGGAGGGGGTATCTGTTATTACCTGGTGGGGAAAGGGGGGGGGGGGGTCATCTGTCATTACCTGGTGTGTGTGTGTGGGAGGGGAGGTCATCTGTCATTACCTAGTGTGGGGGAGGGTCATCTGTCATTACCTGGTGGGGAAAGGGGGGTCATCTGTCATTACCTAAATGGGGGGAGGGTCATCTGTCATTACCTGGTGTGTGTGTGGGGGGGGAAGGGTCACCTGTCATTACCTGGTGGGGGGAGGGTCATCTGTCATTACCTGGTGGGGGTATCTGTCATTACCTGGTGGGGAAAGGGGGGGTCATCTGTCATTACCTGATCGTGGGGGATGGGTCATTTGTCATTACCTGGTGGGGGGGAGGAGGTCATCTGTCATTACCTGGTGGGGGGAGGAGGTCATCTGTCATTACCTGATGGGTGGGGGAAGGGTCATCTGTCATTACCTGGTGTGTGTGTGTGTGTGGGGGGTCATCTGTCATTACCTGGTGAGGAAAGGGGGGTCATCTGTCATTACCTGATGGGGGGAGGGTCACCTGTCATTACCTGGTGTGTGTGTGTGGGGGGGGGGGCGGTCATCTGTCATTACCTGGTGGGGTAAGGGTGTCATCTGTCATTACGAAGTGGGTGTACATGTGCCATTACCAGGAGGGGGGAGTCATCTGTCTTCAAAGGAGGAGGGGGTCATCTATGATTAGCTGAAGTGGGGGGGGGCTCTTGAAGGAGGGGTCATCTGTCAATACCAAGACGAGGCAGGAGGGCATGTGTCATTACCAGGAAGGGGGGTGTTACTTTTCCCTTATACCCTGCACCTCCATATCACTTCAGCCTGGCCATGAGAGAGCTAACTGGGTTCTATTTAATAATGTTTAAAAAAAAGGTGTGATATCTGCAGTGGCACACTCTCTGATCAGACCCCCACCCAGCCCAGTACAGTACCCCCCTCTCTCGCTCAACCCTGCACGTGCACACAAGGTAGGGGCTTCGCTGTAAATTTACGTGATTTTGCATTACCAGGTAGGGGGCGTGCGCGTGCCGCCCTACCTGTGCTGCTGTTGGCTTCCCGAGGATGTCAATCACCAGATCCCAACCGGCAACTCCCCGCCAGGACTTGGTGATCGGAGGATGACTGCTGGATGACACACTAACCAAGTCTACAGTAATGACTGATGGATGACACACTAACCCAAGTCTACAGTAATGACTGCTGGATGACACACTAACCCAAGTTTACAGTAATGACTGCTGGATGACACACTAACCCAAGTTTACAGTAATGACTGCTGGATGACACACTAACCCAAGACTACAGTAATGACTGATGGATGACGCACTAACCAAAGTTTACAGTAATGACTGCTGGATGGCACACTAACCCAAGTCTATAGTAATGGCTGCTGGATGTTGCACTAACCCAAGTCTACAGTAATGGCGGCTGGATGACACACTAACCCAAGTCTACAGTAATGACTGCTGGATGACACACTAACCCAAATCTACAGTAATGACTGCTGGATGACGCACTAACCGAAGTCTACAGTAATGATTGCTGGATGGTGCACTAACCCAAGTCTACAGTAATGACTGCTGGATGACGCACTAACCCAAGTCTACAGTAATGATTGCTGGATGGTGCACTAACCCAAGTCGACAGTAATGGCGGCTGGATGGTGAACTAACCCAAGTCTACAGTAACGACTGCTGGATGACACACTAACCCAAATCTACAGTAATGGCTGCTGGATGACACATTAACCCAAGTCTACAGTAATGATTGCTGGATGGTGCACTAACCCAAGTCTACAGTAATGATTGCTGGATGGTGCACTAACCAAGGTCTACAGTAATGGCTGCTGGATGACATACTAACCCAAGTCTACAGTAATGGTGGCTGGATGGTGAACTAACCCAAGTCGACAGTAATGACTGCTGGATGACGCACTAACCCAAGTCTACAGTAATGGCGGCTGGATGGTGAACTAACCCAAGTCTACAGTAATGACTGCTGGATGACGCACTAACCCAAGTCTACAGTAATGACTGCTGGATGACGCACTAACCCAAGTCTACAGTAATGGCGGCTGGATGGTGAACTAACCCAAGTCTACAGTAATGGCTGCTGGATGACAAACTAACCCAAGTCTACAGTAATGGCTGCTGGATGACACACTAACCCAAGTCTATAGTAATGGCTGCTGGATGACGCACTAACTCAAGTCTACAGTAATGACTGCTGGATGACGCACTAACCGAAGTCTACAGTAATGATTGCTGGATGGTGCACTAACCCAAGTCGACAGTAATGGCGGCTGGATGGTGAACTAACCGAAGTCTACAGTAACGACTGCTGGATGACACACTAACCCAAATCTACATTGGCATTACCTGGTGGGGAAAGGGGGGGTCATCTGTCATTACCTGATCGTGGGGGATGGGTCATTTGTCATTACCTGGTGGGGGGGAGGAGGTCATCTGTCATTACCTGGTGGGGGGAGGAGGTCATCTGTCATTACCTGATGGGTGGGGGAAGGGTCATCTGTCATTACCTGGTGTGTGTGTGTGTGTGGGGGGTCATCTGTCATTACCTGGTGAGGAAAGGGGGGTCATCTGTCATTACCTGATGGGGGGAGGGTCACCTGTCATTACCTGGTGTGTGTGTGTGGGGGGGGGGGCGGTCATCTGTCATTACCTGGTGGGGTAAGGGTGTCATCTGTCATTACGAAGTGGGTGTACATGTGCCATTACCAGGAGGGGGGAGTCATCTGTCTTCAAAGGAGGAGGGGGTCATCTATGATTAGCTGAAGTGGGGGGGGGCTCTTGAAGGAGGGGTCATCTGTCAATACCAAGACGAGGCAGGAGGGCATGTGTCATTACCAGGAAGGGGGGTGTTACTTTTCCCTTATACCCTGCACCTCCATATCACTTCAGCCTGGCCATGAGAGAGCTAACTGGGTTCTATTTAATAATGTTTAAAAAAAAGGTGTGATATCTGCAGTGGCACACTCTCTGATCAGACCCCCACCCAGCCCAGTACAGTACCCCCCTCTCTCGCTCAACCCTGCACGTGCACACAAGGTAGGGGCTTCGCTGTAAATTTACGTGATTTTGCATTACCAGGTAGGGGGCGTGCGCGTGCCGCCCTACCTGTGCTGCTGTTGGCTTCCCGAGGATGTCAATCACCAGATCCCAACCGGCAACTCCCCGCCAGGACTTGGTGATCGGAGGATGACTGCTGGATGACACACTAACCAAGTCTACAGTAATGACTGATGGATGACACACTAACCCAAGTTTACAGTAATGACTGCTGGATGACACACTAACCCAAGTCTGCTATAATGACTGATGGATGGTGAACTAACCCAAGTCTACAATAATGACCGATGGATGACGCACTAACCCAAGTCTACAGTAATGACTGCTGGATGACACACTAACCCAAGTTTACAGTAATGACTGCTGGATGACACACTAACCCAAGTTTACAGTAATGACTGCTGGATGACACACTAACCCAAGACTACAGTAATGACTGATGGATGACGCACTAACCAAAGTTTACAGTAATGACTGCTGGATGGCACACTAACCCAAGTCTATAGTAATGGCTGCTGGATGTTGCACTAACCCAAGTCTACAGTAATGGCGGCTGGATGACACACTAACCCAAGTCTACAGTAATGACTGCTGGATGACACACTAACCCAAATCTACAGTAATGACTGCTGGATGACGCACTAACCAAAGTCTACAGTAATGATTGCTGGATGGTGCACTAACCCAAGTCTACAGTAATGACTGCTGGATGACGCACTAACCCAAGTCTACAGTAATGATTGCTGGATGGTGCACTAACCCAAGTCGACAGTAATGGCGGCTGGATGGTGAACTAACCCAAGTCTACAGTAACGACTGCTGGATGACACACTAACCCAAATCTACAGTAATGGCTGCTGGATGACACATTAACCCAAGTCTACAGTAATGATTGCTGGATGGTGCACTAACCCAAGTCTACAGTAATGATTGCTGGATGGTGCACTAACCAAGGTCTACAGTAATGGCTGCTGGATGACATACTAACCCAAGTCTACAGTAATGGTGGCTGGATGGTGAACTAACCCAAGTCGACAGTAATGACTGCTGGATGACGCACTAACCCAAGTCTACAGTAATGGCGGCTGGATGGTGAACTAACCCAAGTCTACAGTAATGACTGCTGGATGACGCACTAACCCAAGTCTACAGTAATGACTGCTGGATGACGCACTAACCCAAGTCTACAGTAATGGCGGCTGGATGGTGAACTAACCCAAGTCTACAGTAATGGCTGCTGGATGACAAACTAACCCAAGTCTACAGTAATGGCTGCTGGATGACACACTAACCCAAGTCTATAGTAATGGCTGCTGGATGACGCACTAACTCAAGTCTACAGTAATGACTGCTGGATGATGCACTAACCGAAGTCTACAGTAATGATTGCTGGATGGTGCACTAACCCAAGTCGACAGTAATGGCGGCTGGATGGTGAACTAACCGAAGTCTACAGTAACGACTGCTGGATGACACACTAACCCAAATCTACAGTAATGGCTGCTGGATGACACATTAACCCAAGTCTACAGTAATGATTGCTGGATGGTGCACTAACCCAAGTCTACAGTAATGATTGCTGGATGGTGCACTAACCAAGGTCTACAGTAATGGCTGCTGGATGACATACTAACCCAAGTCTACAGTAATGGCGGCTGGATGGTGAACTAACCCAAGTCTACAGTAATGACTGCTGGATGACGCACTAACCCAAGTCTACAGTAATGACTGCTGGATGACGCACTAACCCAAGTCTACAGTAATGGCTGCTGGATGACGCACTAACCCAAGTCTACAGTAATGACTGCTGGATGGTGCACTAACCCAAGTCTACAGTAATGACTGCTGGATGACGCACTAACCCAAGTCTACAGTAATGACTGATGGATGGCACACTAACCCAAGTCTACAGTAATGACTGCTGGATGGTGCACTAACCCAAGTCGACAGTAATGGCGGCTGGATGGTGAACTAACCGAAGTCTACAGTAACGACTGCTGGATGACACACTAACCCAAGTCTACAGTAATGATTGCTGGATGGTGCACTAACCCAAGTCTACAGTAATGATTGCTGGATGGTGCACTAACCAAGGTCTACAGTAATGGCTGCTGGATGACATACTAACCCAAGTCTACAGTAATGGCGGCTGGATGGTGAACTAACCCAAGTCTACAGTAATGACTGCTGGATGACGCACTAACCCAAGTCTACAGTAATGGCTGCTGGATGGTGAACTAACCCAAGTCTACAGTAATGACTGCTGGATGACGCACTAACCCAAGTCTACAGTAATGACTGCTGGATGACGCACTAACCGAAGTCTACAGTAATGACTGCTGGATGACGCACTAACCCAAGTCTACAGTAATGGCTGCTGGATGACACACTAACCCAAGTCTACAGTAATGACTGCTGGATGACACACTAACCCAAGTCTACAGTAATGACTGCTGGATGACACACTAACCTGATAGCTGCTGCTGTCCAAGGGTAGTACGGCTCACCATCTGGGTGCTTAGGTGCGTTTCTGTGGTGTGTGTTGTAGAGAAACCTGAAAAGGTTTTCTTATGTTAAGTCCAGCTCATTTCACACCAGAATCAAAGAGTCAGAGCTAGTAACATAGTTTACAAATAATGTATCCACATCGATTATAAGAGAACACAGGAACCTTTTTTTTATTGTGGTGATAAAGCATCAACTTCCATTTTAGCTGTGGACGTAACAGAGAAGTAAGGCTTCCCCCCAGTATACTTACTTAGGTGGATGCAGCATTGGTCCGAAGCTGCATCTGTCCCCAGCCGCGTGATCACATGACCACTGATTGCTGAGATCTCACCATTGCTCTGAGCAGAGAATGGAACTGTCATTCACTGCTGTCTGTCCCTCCCCTGCCCCCAACACTCACTGGAGTGCTGGGCTTTAAAGGAGGAGGTAGCTGCTGGCTCAGGCTCTAATCGTTGAGAGGCTGAGCTAGGTGACACTCCAGACTCAGAGGTGGATCCCGACTTTGAAGTTGGGATCTTTCCCCATCCTGACCAGGCTGAGGCTGAGTGACTTCAGCCAACTATCAGCTGAAAACGGATCATAGGAGTGCAAAACAAACTGCACTCCTGTGATCCACAGGAGAAGTACAGCCAAAAGAGCTTTGCCTGTACTTCTCCTTTAATCATTCATATTACAAATATAATAAGAGAAAAAAATGTAAATAAAAAATCTTCCAATTAGGACATTTTTTCTGGTAATATCTGTCTAAGATTTCCTTTTTGCTTTTTTTGTGTCTCTAGAACAGTAAGTGAAGTGAATTTTTAAGGACCCCACTCTATCCAAAACAATAAAAGCAATGGCTTTATATATACTTGGACAGAAAAATACTGTAAATAACTCCTTTACTGAATAACCCCCCCCCCCTTCAACCAGAGAACCCTAAAAATTTCAGAATTTCAGCACCATAGTCAGGGCCACTGCATTTGTTTCCTTGAATAAGTCAGGATTTCTGATTTCACTTAGATTTCTCTTCCTACAAATGTGGTCTGGTTCAAAAAATAACTGTTTATTAGGACATATAAAATAGGACATGGTGGTGGGTCTCTATTATGTTGTCTATCGGTCTTTGTGTTGAAGAACTCCTCCCCTTAAGCACTACAGTACAAAATAACAAGATATAGTGAAAATGAATAGCCTCTTAAATATAAAAAAACAAAACTAGCTTTTAGCTTCAATATTTGCCTTCATTTCATAGATTTCCACCACAGTACTTATATTGCCACTAGATGCCCTCAGTCTAATGGCCAGCTTCATTCAAACCACTTTCTGTGAGCCCAAGTCATTCTGGACCGCCCTATTACTCTGCTCTATTACTCTGCTCTCTCCTCCTATCAGTGTGCTTCTTGTCAGAATATGAACTTATTGGCTACTTGTGTTGCTTCTTCCTCTCACACTCCAGCCAGGGCCGTGGATAAGGGGGTACCACCAATCCTCCAGTACAGGACCCAGGCCAGCAGGGGGGCCAAGGCATCTAGGTGAATCAGAGGTGGGCAGGGAGGGAGTTCGGCATGGCGAGGGGGGGGGGGGCAGTTACTGGAATTGATCTCCTGTATGGCTCTCTCTGCAGCAGCTGAAAGTTGGCTTCTTCTCTTCTTCTTGCTGGCTTTCAGCTGCTGCAGAGAGCCATACAGGAGATCATTTCCAGTAATTGCACCCCCCCCCCCCCCACACCCATCACCATCCTGTGCACCTTATGTTTCCCTCTGCTGCCCAGTTCCCCCTGTGTGACTCCACCCCTGCAGAGCTGTCGGCTTCCCTCCACTCCTTCCCACCGGCAGCTGCCAGCACACAGTAGGATCCTTCAGAATAGAGAGTGGGGGAAGGGTCTGGTGAACAAGTCACATTTACCAGGCCCTTCCTTTCCTAAATGAACACAATGAGTGATCCCTGGTCTCCTCCTCCCACGCATGACTGCAAGACTTCTCCAGGGCCTCCCCCATCCTCTGGAACTCACTACCCCAATCCATCAGATTATCGCCTTCCCTCCTCACCTTCAGGCGCTCCGTGAAAACCCACCTCTTCAGGGAAGCTTACCCCACCCTTACCTAACAGCCGTCCTCCTTCATTCCTCCTACCACTCCATCCCCCACAGCCACTTCCTCCTGTACCACTACCCCCTCCCTCCTAGATTGTAAGCTCGAAAGAGTAGGGCCCTCTAACCCCTCGTGTGCTGTTCGTTGTTACTGTGCTGTTTCATGTATTGTCCCCCCCCCCCTATTGTACAGCGCTGAGCAAACCCTTTGGCGCTCTATAAACTCGATGTAATAATAATAATAATAATCATTACTGATCACTCTTTGTGTTTATTCATACATGAAGCATAGTAAACTGTGTTTTTTGTGGGGAGGGGCTCTGTCAGGCTGGCTGTATGGGGCCCTGTGGTTTCTAACAGCAGCCCTGACTTCAGCCCTGTTGTACAGGGACTGCAAGAGGCTGATACCAAGTCACATTCAGGTACTTACATTTAAATAATACATTTAACTGAAAAGTTTATAATTATAACAAAAATAAACATACATACTCACCTCCTTGTTGCAGAATCCACGTGACTCTGCAGCAATTACATGATTGCTGATTGCTCAGTTCTTGGTCTGTTCCAAGTGGAGAACACTGAATGTCAGTCACTGCTCTTCACTCTGCTCCTCCAGCACTCACTGGAGTGCCGGGCTGGGGAGGGGGTGGGTATGGCTGGCTCCAGCTCTCAGCAGTGGGTTGAAAGATGGAGCCATCTGTCAATGAGGCAGCTGGGTTATGGTTGCCACCCCATCCCTTTAAAACCAAACACATATTAATGACACAGGATTTGAGGCTAATTTAATGCAGAGAAGGCACTAAGTGACTTTAATTACCACCTTAATCAGCCACAGAATCTGTGCAATTAATATGTCTTTGGTTTTAAAGGGATGAGGTGGCAACCCTAAGTTGGGTAGATCCTGAAAATATTCTCAGGGTGTGACTCCACGATGACCGTTGTGTGGAAATGCCTTGGGTGAAGCTTGTGGCCAGTGATCGCTCACGCTGGCAAAAATTCCTATGGCGCCATCTTTGTTTCTGTCAATGTGAGTTACTGATATCTACATGTAAGTGCATTGGGAAATACATTTTATCTTGCTCTTATTGGTTACACTATGAGGTCTTGTTCTTCCTCATTTATATAAATATTTACCATTTGTGGTTCTGACGTGGAGTAAAAAAAGGAACCAGTTCGGAGGAGTCATAGAACAAATGTGTTGACAGCATAGAAGCCCCAGAGATTGAAGGGATATCTCATGGTGCATGGCTGTGTGTCAGCTGAGCTCATTTAATCTCATGAGCAGGAGATCCAATCTTTCTGATAAGAAGTCTGTGTATCCTGGTGGTGTGTTGTTTCACAATACTGGCTCCTCTTGGGATGTGTATAGAATTATGATTATTTACAATTTATTTGAACATCACTTTTCAAGATTATACACTGCTCAAAAAAAATTAAAGAAAGACTTTTTAATCAGAGTATATCATCAAGTCAATTAAACTCCTGGGATATTGATCTGGTCAGTTGAGTAGCTAAGGTACAGTATTTTTTATTCAGCTGCTTTGGTGTTAATTAAATTAACAACAGGTGCACTAGATGGGCAACAATGAGAGGACCCCCAAAACAGGGATGGTTTTACAGAGGAGGCCACTGATATTTTTTTTCCCTACTCTCCTTTTCTGACTGTTTTTCACTAGTTTTGCATTTGGCTAGGGTCAGTGTTACTACTGGTATCATGAGGCCATACCTGGACCCTACAGAGGTAGCACAGGCAGTCCAACTCCTCCAGGATGGCACATCAATACGTGCCATTGCCAGAAGGTTTGCTGTGTCTAACAGCACAGTCTCAAGAGCATGGAGGAGATTCCAGGAGACAGTTACTCTGGGAGAGCTGGACAGGGCCGTAGAAGGTCCTTAATCCATCAGCAGGACCGGTATCTGCTCCTTTGTGCAAAGAGGAATAGGATGAGCACAGCCAGAGCCCACTGGTGTGAATTTCTCTGACCAATCAGAAACAGACTTCATGAGGGTGGCCTGAGGGTATGGCGTCCTCTAGTGGGCCCTGTACTCACTGCCCGACACCATAGAGCTCGATTGGCATTTGCCATTGAACACCAGAATTGGCAGGTCTGCCACTGGCGTCCTGTGGTTTTCACAGATGAGAGCAGGTTCCCCCTGAGCACATGTGACAGACGTGAAAGGGTCTGAAAAGCCGTGGAGAACGTTCTGCTGCCTGTAACATTGTTCAGCATGACCGTTTCGGTGGTGGGTCAGTGATGGTCTGGGGAGTCATATCCATGGAGGAACGCACAGACCTCTATAGGCTAGAAAATGGCACCCCGACTGCCATTAGATATCGGGATGAAATCCTTGGACCCATTGTCAGACCCTACGCTGGTGCAGAGGGTCCTGGGTTCCTACTGCATGACAATGCCCGGCCTCATGTGGCGAGAGTATGCAGACAGTTCCTGGAGGATGAAGGAATTGATACCATTGAATGGCCCCCATGCTCGCCTGACCTAAGTGCAATAGAAAACCTTTAGGGGATATCATGTTTCAAACCATCCGATGTCGCCTGGTTGCACCTCAGACTGTCCAGGAGCTCAGTGATGCCCTAGTCCAGATCTGGGAGGAAATCCCCCAGGACACCATCCATGGTCTCATTAGGAGCATGCCCCGATGTTGTCAGGAATGCATACAAGCACATGGGGGCCATACAAACTACTGAGCACCATTTTGAACTAAAAATGGACTAGCCTGCTGCATCATTTTTTTCACTTTGATTTTTGGGGTGTCTGAATTTGGTCCTCTGTAGGTCAATCATTTTCATTTCCATCAAATGATGAGGCATCCTTACGTTCCTAACACATCACCCCGTCCATATCAGTATAGAGATCCAGCAGGAGATTTTTCCCCATTGAGATCCGATGGGTTTTCAAAGTATTCCTTTAATTCTTTTGACCCGTGTATTTCACTGTGCTATGCTTGCTATGAGGAGCCAGGAGCGCCGGTGGGGATTAGAAAAGAGGAAAATCAGGGCAGCTCTGTGCAAAACCATTACACGCAGCAGGTAAGTATGAGATGTTTGTTATTTTTTTTTTTTTAATTTTAACCTTTAATAAAACTTTAAATGACCTTCGCTCCCTTAGTTAAAGTGGAACTATGGGCAAAGTAAAAAAGTGCATATATGATACAGGCTGTTGCTAGCATCCCAAAAGAAACATATTAAAAAATTAAAAGCTGGCGCCCAGCTTTAATTAGTACAAAAGCTTGTAAAAAAAATAAATAAATAAAAAAAAAGAAAACTAAAGTAGCCACCATGTCTAAGGATTAGTAAGCTGCAATATATTACATTTTGAAAGATGGGTAAACATGGGGGGTAGATATGCTTTAAGGATAGGTGGTAAAATATTTACCGTCAGCTTTACTCTTGAGATCCTCATTCTGCAGCCCTGCCCAAAGCCTCTGCAGTAAATATTTCTGGAGCAAGTGGCTTGCATGCGCAGCAGGAGTACCTTCCTAAACTTCACTGACGGGGGTGGGATAAAACATTAACCACTTCCCTTCCAGCCGTTGTATATAGACGGTGGCAGTGCAGGGGTGGGTTGTCGTTCATAAACGGCGCCCGCCATTTTGGATTGTGCGCGCTCCTCCGGACACAGTGGAACACCGATTGTCCCTGGGAGCATGCAGCACTGCGAACCGGTGCCCACTGTGTCCGGAGGACACAGCGGAACACCGATCGCTCTACGGGGCCTCTGTGCGAGGTCCCGATCATGTGATCACTGATTGGCCAATCAGTGATCACATGAATAGGTGTAAGCAAGATGTTACTTCTGACATCATTGCTTACTACGTGTGAAATCTGTGAATGATCACAGAGATCACATGGTACAGGGCTATTCACAACAGCCTTGTACCATGTGACAAGCTGTGACCAATCACAGCTCTCACAGTATTTCTGGATGGCTGTAACAATGCAGCCGGAGGGAAGGAGAAATGATTGCTTTTACAGCCTTTATGGGTGTAAAAGCAATCAGTGTAAAAAATAAAAAAAAAATCTTTATCACCCCCCACAAGTAGTACAGTGTCACCAGTACCATGACACTGTACTGCTAAGGTGACAGTATGTTAAAAAAACAACCCATAACTAATAATATAAAAAAATAAAATAAAAATGTAAAAAAAATGTTTTGAAAAATTATAACTTTTGGTTATAAACTAATTTGAGGTATTTTTTTTTTTTACTAAAAAGATAACTGAATATATTTTGGCCAAGATTTATGAAGAAAGATTAATTATTTGCAAAATTTTATAAGAAAAACACTTTTTTTTCTACATTTTTGGACTTTTTCATTTATATAGCAAAAAAAAAAAAAAATCCCAGTGGTGAATAAATACCACCAAAATAACGTTTTATCTGTCTCAAAAAAATGCTAAAAAATTTCATATGGTTACAGTGTTGCATGACCGCGCAATTGTCATTCAAAGTGCGACAGCGCTGAAAGCTGAAAATTGGCCTGGGCAGGAAGGGGGTAAAAGTGTCCGGACTGGAAGGGGGTGAAAGTGTCCGGACTGGAAGGGGGTGAAAGTGTCCGGACTGGAAGGGGGGGAAAGTGTCTGGACTGGAAAGGGGTGAAAGTGTCCGGACTGGAAGGGGGTGAAAGTGTCCGGACTGGAAGGGGGTGAAAGTGTCCGGACTGGAAGGGGGTGAAACTGTCCGGACTGGAAGGGGGTGAAACTGTCAGGACTGGAAGGAGGTGAAAGTGTCCATACTTGAAGTAGTTAAAGGTCAACTTCATGTTCAGCCAAATTTTTGCTGCGTCCGTTATGCACATTATCCCTCTCTTCCAATCTGGAGAAAAGGTAAATCTCCCTCATGAAACTCCAGATAGCAATAAAAACCCAAAAAGGGTTCTAGTTCTTCTCCACTCCACCCTCAACTAGAAAAAAAGTGTGCATGGCTTTTAGTCCTACAATGCAGAAAAATGCCAAATTATTTCTCCTCCTTGTACATACAGTATATTGAAAATGGAAGAAATAAAAGAATACCTGGGCCGGTCTCATCTTTATCACTTATATTTAGTTGTGTTCCATATCTGAGCTTTGAGTTGGCCTTGTTTGTCCCACTGCAGAATTTCAGCATCACAAAGCAGTAATAGGTGGTGTTATCTTTATCTTGGAACCCATTTATCTGGAGATCAGCCAATCCGTTCAAGTGAGTTCTTCCTCTGTAATTGGGATCAATTATCAGATCAGAGGGGTGATAGGCGTAGGGTCCTGTTGGGCTGCCCACTCTCCAGAAAACACCACTCCACAGAAGGTTGTCATCTGGTGGGATGGTGTATGAGCAGTTGATGGTGACAGAATTTCCTTCAGACAATATTATTCCAGACTGAGTGACAGCGAACTCGGGATTGTTCTGAGTCGGATCTGAAAAAGAAAGGAAATATGTAATGAGCTTCATTGCAGAAAAATATTTAGTGCACAAATGCAGGTTTTATCTTTTGGCATTCACATTATAGGAAAATTTGAGCTTCTAATCTAGTAGTCTTCTAGTTTCTTGTCTTCCCCCCAGCCCGGACCCCACCCCCCATTGACTTCTCCATCATGTCCAACAACGCCACCATCAAACCCGCCCCGCAGGCCAGAGTACTTGGTGTCATTCTGGACTCCAACCTAATCTTCCAGCCCCAAGTCCAATCTTTAACAAACTCATGCAGACTCCACCTCCGCAACATCGCCAAAATCCGCACGTTCCTAACCCCAGAAACCTCTAAACAGCTCATCCACTCCCTCATCATATCACGACTCGACTACTGCAACTCCCTCCTCACTGGCCTGCCTCGCCGCTGGCTATCCCCGCTTCAGTCCATCCTGAATACGGCAGCCAGACTCATTCACCTTTCCAACCGCTCCATCTCCGCCACCCCCCTCTGCCAATCCCTCCACTGGCTTCCGATTGCGCAACGGATCAAATTCAAAATCCTAACACTGACGTACAAAGCCGTCCACCATACTGCCCCGCACTACATCACTGACCTAATATCCAAGTACCACCCAACACGCACACTCCGCTCCTCACAAGACCTCCTTCTCTCTAGTTCCCTGGTCTCTTCCTCCCATGCCCGCCTCCAGGACTTCTCCAGGGTGTCACCCATCCTCTGGAACTCCCTGCCCCAACCCATCAGATTATCACCTACTCTCCTCTCCTTCAGGCGCACCCTGAAAACCCATCTCTTCAGGGAAGCCTACCCCACCCCCTGCTAACTTGCCGACCTCCTCCACTCCATCCCCCACAGCTATCTCCTCCTGTGCCACCATCACCTCCCTCCTAGATTGTAAGCTCAAAAGAGCAGGGCCCTTGAACCCCTCATGTTTTGCATTGTATTGTTATTGTTCTGTCACATGTTCTGTCCCCCTTTGTAATGTACAGCGCTGAGCGAACTATTGGCGCTTTAGAAATACTGTATAATAATAATAATAATAATAATAATAATAGTGGTCAAACCACACAAAAGTAGAAAAACCGCCATGCTGTACATGACTAGTGCACAAGAGATAGGCTAGCCAAGACCCCCTACACCACCATCTCCCTCTCTCACATACCCTTTAACATATCATTAAAGAAAAACATAACACCGATTGGAGTAAAATGGCCAACACGGCCTGTTATTAACACTTCAACTTCAATACACAAAACATTCCTTAAAACAGAAACATACAGGAGAAGTTGTTGGTCTTCGAAGGCACCAAACCAGAACCGATATCCTCCTGCGGAACTTATATTATAACTAGGCCTCCAGCCTCAACGCATCGGCTTGGAGACAAAACATACCATCCGCAGTGCAGAACCACCACCTTACAGTTAAACCTCGGTTAACCGGAGTGCACCCGGCCACACCATACCTCCGATGGGTCCCAACCATTAGCTTTAGCTTCAAAATAAGTGCCGCCTCCAAAGCCCAACAACCGCCCCCGGAACCTGAACAAAAACCCCGGGGAGTGACAAAACACCCACACAACCCCAAGGGAGAGCGGGAGGGAAGCTCGCTCACTGCTGTCTCCTCCTGCACTGAACTGGGCGACCCTCCCCATCCACACCCAAAAGGTGTCGAAGACCCCACCCTGCACCCCCCATCACCAATCAGGTAACTTGCCCATATCCTAACTCCCACCTTTTCCTTTTTTAACCCTTTCCAATCTTTACTAACCCTCTCTTAACCTAGTCATGTCTGCCCTGCGCTATTTTCTTTTCCTTCCTTTCGCTACGGGCATCTCTTTTTTGTTTGGCAAATTAAAGTAGAAGTCTATCCAAAATGTTTTTGTTTTGTACTGAGAATGGAATAATAAGGAGCTGGGCTTTTTTCAGCGGGAAAGCATTGAGAACTCTGTTTCGGCACCCCCACCACTGAATGGGGTGCTGGAGGGTCTATTAATGCTGGCTACTGGGGGATCTTTTGTAACTGGGGGATCATTTGTTGCTGGAGAGGTCTATTGTTCCTGGTGGGGTATGATATATTTTTGTTGGCGGACTCTTATGTTGCTACTCTTCACCAAACCATTACCACAAGGTTGGTGCACAATTGTCTAAAATGTTTTTCTGTTCTGTAGTCTTAAAAGTTCACTGGAAACCCAATCATTTGGCGGACTTCAGTGGGGATCAACGGGGAGATTCTCCACTGAGCAAGTGGATGACAGGTCCCCGTCTACTCTGCTGTTGTAGAGCGGACACAGCCCACTGTCCTCTATGGGCAGTCAGATGGAAATGGACCTTCTGTCCATTTCCATCTGGCTGCCATCCCATCCAACAGGGGAATGGACCCCCATCTGTCTCTTTTTGGTGGATCGGATGGGATGTCGGCAGGTTTAAAATGACATATCTGTTTACACCAGTGTTTCTCAACTCCAGTCCTCATGGACCCCCAACAGGTCATGTTTTCAGGATTTCCCTCAGATGAAACAGCTGTGGTAATTACTAAGGCAGTGAAACTGATCAAATCACCTGTGCAAAATAATGGAAATCCTGAAAACATAACCTGTTGGGGGTCCATGAGGACTGGAGTTGAGAAACACTGGTTTACACCCGCCGCTCCATAGAGGGGAGTAGAAGTTCTGATCAGGCCTGTCTGAAGAACGGGCAGGTGGACCCGATTGGAATATCCACGTGAAAGGGGCCATAAGTACTGTGTTGTCCTGAGTTGTCCAATCTCTAAGCAAGGTCACTAGATAATAACTCAAGATCATTTAAAATCACCCAGAACATGTTTTGGGATGTCTAGAATCGATGTGTATTTCAAAGCTCAAATCTAAAATGATCTTACCTGCTACCACTACCTGGGTGCCGTGTGCAGATGATTCTCTGCTTTCCCTTGTTCTTGTCTTCACCTCACAGCAGTATTGCAGGCTGTCATCACCTGTAACTTTCTTGATGTGTAAGAAGAAGCCGTCCTCAGATTTCTGCACCGTCCATCGTCCATCCTTATGTCTCGTATTTTCTATTTTCCATTTTAACAATTCAGGATTCTCAGAACACAGGTCGCTTGTTCCTCGCCTCCAGATGATCTCATCTACAAAATCAGGTGATCTATAATGGACAACACACGGTATAGAGATATCTTCTCCCATCACAGCAGGGACCACATCCGGCTGTTCTACGAAGTACTGACCTTTAAATAAAAGGGGAAAAATAAACACCAAAATCATCCATTACAGCGAAATGCCAGGAAAACATAAAAGATGTAAATGAATTGTACCTCTCTATATATTAATGCATGGTAAGAAGTATTTATTTTTTTAGATGCAACAGTGTAAGGGTGAACTTAAAGTGTTACTAAACCCACAACAGTACAATCAGTCTGTAGATGCAATAAAGCATGCTTGT
This sequence comes from Staurois parvus, assembly GCF_062004578.1. Taxonomy (NCBI): domain Eukaryota; kingdom Metazoa; phylum Chordata; class Amphibia; order Anura; family Ranidae; genus Staurois; species Staurois parvus. Next base: position 2,275,222 of record NW_028318443.1, read on the forward strand.
TATACTCACTGTGGAACATAAGGGGTTAATCCTCTGCATTGTGTAAAAATGCTGTTTGATCCTGTCTTCTCTGATCCTCCTGTTCTTCCAGTGCTCCCCTTATCTCCTGATAAGAGATATCATGTGGAGTCACTCTGCACATGCTCAGTTTGGTGTGTATTGCTAGAGAGGTTTTTTTTTTTGTCTTGGGAGAGTGCATGTGATCAACACAGAGCCAATCTGCACTGTCCAGACAGAGGTCATTGGTTCTGTATCCTCCTAGAGCAGAATGAAAACTCCTCCTACAAGCTTTAACCAGTGCTCAGCTGAATACTGATAGAAGTCACAAGACTGCTATATACTGCTGATGAGAAAAGGTTATAGCAGTTTATATTTACTAAAATAATTGCATTTCCATGTTGTGTGTACTGTGGGAGACCAGATATAGTGAATGCAAGGTCCAGGGAGACCAGATATAGTGAATGCAGGGTCCGGGGAGAGCGGATATAGTGAATGCAGGGTCCGGGGAGAGTGGATATAGTGAATGCAGGGTCCGGGGAGACCGGATATAGTGAATGCAGGGTCTGGGGAGACCGGATATAGTGAATGCAGGGTCCGGGGAGAGCAGATATAGTGAATGCAGGGTCCGGGGAGAGTGGATATAGTGAATGCAGGGTCCGGGGAGAGCGGATATAGTGAATGCGGGGTCCGGGGAGACTAGATATAGTGAATGCAGGGTCCTGGGAGACCAGATATAGTGAATGCAGGGTCCGGGGAGACCAGATATAGTGAATGCAGGGTCCTGGGAGACCAGATATAGTGAATGCAGGGTCTGGGGAGAGCAGATATAGTGAATGCAGGGTCCGGGGAGAGTGGATATAGTGGATGCAGGGTCCGGGGAGAGCGGATATAGTGAATGCAGGGTCCGGGGAGACCAGATATAGTAAATGCAGGGTCCGGGGAGACCAGATATAGTGAATGCAGGGTCCGGGGAGAGCGGATATAGTGAATGCAGGGTCCGGGGAGACCGGATATAGTGAATGCAGGGTCCGGGGAGACCGGATATAGTGAATGCAGGGTCTGAGGAGAGCAGATATAGTGAATGCAGGGTTCAGGGAGAGCGGATATAGTAAATGCAGGGTCCAGGGAGACCAGATATAGTGAATGCAGGGTCTGAGGAGAGCAGATATAGTGAATGCAGGGTTCAGGGAGAGCGGATATAGTAAATGCAGGGTCCAGGGAGACCAGATATAGTGAATGCAGGGTCTGGGGAGAGTGGATATAGTGAATGCAGGGTCCAGGGAGAGCGGATATAGTGAATGCAGGGTCCGGGGAGATCAGATATAGTGAATGCAGGGTCCGGGGAGAGCAGATATAGTGAATGCAGGGTCCGGGGAGATCAGATATAGTGAATTCCTGGTCCAGGGAGAGTGAATATAGTGAATGCAGGGTCCAGGAGAGCGGATATAGTGAATGCAGGGTCCGGGGAGAGCGGATATAGTGAATGCAGGGTCTGGGGAGACCAGATATAGTGAATGCAGGGTCTGGGGAGAGCGGATATAGTGAATGCAGGGTCTGGGGAGAGCGGATATAGTGAATGCAGGGTCTGGGGAGAGCGGATATAGTGAATGCAGGGTCCGGGGAGACCGGATATAGTGAATGCAGGGTCCGGGGAGAGTGGATATAGTGAATGCAGGGTCCGGGGTTTAGAAACACTTTAGACTGGCAGCTTTAACCGAGCCCAGGTACATTTGTGTAGTGTGAATATTCAGAGAGTGGTTAGGCATGCCGTGTCTGGAACCACTTGGAAGAGGTGGCCCCAAGCACGGTTCACTTGTGGTACCATTTCCCATCTCTGAACCATACCAAGAGGAGGAGTCAATCTCTTCTGGTGAGTGTCAAAGCAAGTTGGGATCGGCTGGCTCAGGCTCTCAGCATATCACTGAGAGGCTGAGTTAGGTGCGAGTCCAGACTCTGGGTGGATCCCAACTTTAAAATCAGGGTCTTTCCCCAATCTGGACAGGTTGAATGACATCAGCCAATAGCGGACTCCAGCCCGCTGTCAGCTATAAACGGGTCACAGGAGTGCAGAACGAACTTTAGCTGTACTTCCCCTTTAATTATAGGGTAATTAGTGCTGCAACTTCTGGGGGGGGGAAGGGGGTGTTCATTCAGTTTTTCAAGGTGTGGAGGACACCATGTGGGAGCAGCTGGGTACAACTTGGTAAGTGTTGTATGTTTTCTAGTTATACACGTTAACATCGGGAGAGTACATTGCTGGGGAGGACACAAAGCCTTCCCACCATTGGACACCTAATCTCCAAGGTAAATGTGGACGTGGCCCAGTGGATATGGGAGTCTTCAATGGAATTATCAGAAACTGAGAGCCTACTTTAAAGGTGATACAAGATATCTGGCCTTCCTCCTACATGAATGAGCAAGGGATACTTGGTACACCTTATTACGTATGAAAAACAGATTGAATAGTAAAAATAAAAACACCCACATTGTGAAAAAAATCCCCTTATAAAAAAATAAAAAAATAAAAGTCCAAATCCAATGACACCCATGTTATCAACCTGCAGACAGGATGACCTGCACCATAATGTCCAGAACAGACATCATGCTGGAATGTAGCCATAGTACCAGGGAACCTGGGGGACAACAAAGACCAAATATGGGAATGAGCTTGGGTTCGGGTTAGGGTTCACTCTACCCAAGTTTGTCTGAACCCCAAAATTAGCTGTCTTTGCTAGACCAACGAGTCTGTCCTCCTCCTGCAGGGTGATACAGACAGAAGGGGGCTATGAGTCTGTCCTCCTCCTGCAGGATGATACAGACAGAAGGGGGCTATGAGTCTGTCCTCCTCCTGCAGGGTGATACAGACAGAAGGGGGCTATGAGTCTGTCCTCCTCCTGCAGGGTGATACAGACAGAAGGGGGCTATGAGCCTGTCCTCCTCCTGCAGGGTGATACAGACAAAAGGGGGCTATGAGTCTGTCCTCCTCCTGCAGGGTGATACAGACAGAAGGGAGCTATAAGACTGTTCTCCTCCTGCAGGGTGACACAGACAGAAGGGGGCTATGAGTCTCCTCCTCCTGCAGGGTGACACAGACAGATGGGGGCTATGAGTCTCCTCCTCCTGCAGGGTGATGCAGACAGAAGGGGGCTATAAGTCTGTTTTCCTCCTGCAGGGTGATACAGACAGAAGGGGGCTATGAGTCTGTCCTCCTCCTGCAGGGTGACACAGACAGAAGGGGGCTATGAGTCTGTCCTCCTCCTGCAGGGCGATACAGACAGAAGGGGGCTATGAGTCTGTCCTCCTCCTGCAGGGTGATACAGACAGAAGGGGGCTATGAGTCTGTCCTCCTCCTGCAGGGTGACACAGACAGATGGGGGCTATGAGTCTCCTCCTCCTGCAGGGTGATGCAGACAGAAGGGGGCTATGAGTCTGTCCTCCTCCTGCAGGGTGATACAAACAGAAGGGGGTTATGGGTCTGTCCTCCTCCTGCAGGGCGATACAGACAGAAGGGGGCTATGAGTCTGTCCTCCTCCTGCATGGCGATACAGACAAAAGGGGGCTATGAGTCTGTCCTCCTCCTGCAGGGTGATACAGACAGAAGGGGGCTATGAGTCTGTCCTCCTCCTGCAGGGCGATACAGACAGAAGGGATCTATGAGTCTGTCCTCCTCCTGCAGGGTGATACAGACAGAAGGGGGCTATGAGTCTGTCCTCCTCCTGCAGGGTGATACAGACAGAAGGGGGCTATGAGTCTGACCTCCTCCTGCAGGGTGATACATACAGAAGGGGGCTACGAGTCTGTCCTCCTCCTGCAGGGTGATATAGACAGAAGGGGGCTATGAGTCTGTCCTCCTCCTGCAGGGTGATACAGAGAGAAGGAGCTATGAGTCTGACCTCCTCCTGCAGGGTGATACAGACAGAAGGGGGCTATGAGTCTGTCCTCCTCCTGCAGGGTGATACAGACAGAAGGGGGCTATGAGTCTGTCCTCCTCCTGCAGGATGACGTATATAAAATATACTTAATTTAACATTTTACCTTTGAACTTTATGTAGGTTCCATGTGTGTTCTGCCATGATTCAATTAGTTTCCCGTTATAAAAAAGTGAGATCCTACAGCAGAACATGGGTCCATCCTTTTCCTTCAGATTCTGGATTTTGATTGTCACTGTTCTCTCCTGCTGAGGGTTTCCCTCCATGCTGATCCGTCCTGTATAGTCTCTATGTATCCATTTCTCCGTGTGATTGTAAATAAATGCATTACTTCCACATTTACCTCCTGGTCCTTGTCTCCAGTACACTCTCACCTCAGCTGGTTTATCACCCTTCGGATAGGAGAAGTGACAGGGGATGGTCACCGATCCCCCATTATCTACCATTATGGAGTCAAGCTGCTCTGTACAGTACGGATCATCTGGTTTCCCATAGACATCTCCTAAGGAGGAATCAATCATATTCATATATGTCACTTTTATATCATAGTTAGTCTGGCTGAAAAAAGACAAAAGTCCATCCATATCGCCATTTGACAACATTTTTCATATATTTTCCTTTATGATGTTCTCAATTATCCACTTCACACTTGATGTTTTCTAGTCACTATTTGGCCACCTTTCATTTTTTTGTCATTTCCTTATACTACTTTTTATCGCCATTGGCAGTGTTTTTGGTTCTCTTATATATTATTTTTATGTTACTTATCCACTGACATTTGATGTTTTTGCATTCACTTTTTGACCACTTTTTTTTTCTCCTTATTGCCACATGTTACACATATTGTGGATTCACTGCTGTGGATATTATTGTGCGCACTAGTTACATGGTTTATGTGGATTGTTCACTCATGTTCTGTTTTGTGTGATTGTTCACTCATGTTCTGTTTTATGTGATTGTTCACTCATGTTGTGTTTTATCTGACTGTTCACTCATGTTCTGTTTTGTGTGATTGTTCACTCATGTTCTGTTTTGTGTGATTGTTCACTCATGTTCTGTTTTGTGTGATTGTTCACTCGTTCTGTTTTGTGTGATTGTTCACTCATGTTCTGTTTTGTGTGATTGTTCACTCATGTTCTGTTTTGTGTGATTGTTCACTCGTTCTGTTTTGTGTGATTGTTCACTTGTGTTCTGTTTTGTGTGATTGTTCACTCGTTCTGTTTTGTGTGATTGTTCACTCGTGTTCTGTTTTGTGTGATTGTTCACTCGTGTTCTGTTTTGTGTGATTGTTCACTCGTGTTCTGTTTTGTGTGATTGTTCACTCGTGTTCTGTTTTGTGTGATTGTTCACTCGTGTTCTGTTTTGTGTGATTGTTCACTCGTGTTCTGTTTTGTGTGATTGTTCACTCGTGTTCTGTTTTGTGTGATTGTTCACTCGTGTTCTGTTTTGTGTGATTGTTCACTCATGTTCTGTTTTATGTGATTGTTCACTCATGTTCTGTTTTGTGTGATTGTTCACTCATGTTCTGTTTTGTGTGATTGTTCACTCATGTTCTGTTTTGTGTGATTGTTCACTCATGTTCTGTTTTGTGTGATTGTTCACTCATGTTCTGTTTTATGTGATTGTTCACTCATGTTGTTTTATGTGATTGTTCACTCATGTTCTGTTTTATGTGATTGTTCACTCATGTTGTTTTATGTGATTGTTCACTCGTGTTCTGTTTTATGTGATTGTTCACTCGTGTTGTGTTTTGTGTGATTGTTCACACGTGTTGTGTTTTATGTGATTATTCACTCGTGTTGTGTTTTATGTGATTGTTCACTCGTGTTCTGTTTTATGTGATTGTTCACTCGTGTTGTGTTTTGTGTGATTGTTCACACGTGTTGTGTTTTATGTGATTATTCACTCGTGTTGTGTTTTATGTGATTGTTCACTCGTGTTCTGTTTTGTGTGATTGTTCACACGTGTTGTGTTTTATGTGATTATTCACTCGTGTTGTGTTTTATGTGATTGTTCACTCGTGTTCTGTTTTGTGTGATTGTTCACTCGTGTTCTGTTTTGTGTGATTGTTCACTCGTGTTCTGTTTTGTGTGATTGTTCACTCATGTTCTGTTTTGTGTGATTGTTCACTCATGTTCTGTTTTGTGTGATTGTTCACTCATGTTCTGTTTTGTGTGATTGTTCACTCATGTTCTGTTTTGTGTGATTGTTCACTCATGTTCTGTTTTGTGTGATTGTTCACTCATGTTCTGTTTTATGTGATTGTTCACTCATGTTCTGTTTTATGTGATTGTTCACTCATGTTCTGTTTTATGTGATTGTTCACTCATTCGTTCATCAGTAGTTTTATGTGTCATTGGTTATTGAGGTTCACTCATTCTTAGGGCAAGTAGCGCACCACCATTTTTTCACCCACAATCATAATTTCTCGGTAGTGTATTACTGTAACAATACTAAAGGAAAACCTTTCATTTTTGTATTTATTTTTTTGTTTTCATTGTATAAATAATGTGAATTATTTTAATATAAAGTAAATAAAACAATAGAAACACACATCCAGTATACCAAACCCCATGAACCAAAACCAGTGAATCTTAGTGAAGGTGATAGCAGCGAAAAAACTACCTAAGTCAATGAATAACTATTTACAGGCAGGAGATATGGCTGAGAAGCACGGACAATTTCAAAGTCAGGGTCGTACACAAGAGATCAGGCAGAGGAAGCAAGGGGCAAGCTAGGACAGGGAGAGGGTACACAGGAACAGGAACAGGAACAAGCAAGCAGGAAGAGGAACAGGAACAAGCAAGCAGGCGGAGGATCAGGAACAAGAACAAGCATGCAGGCGGAGGATCAGGAACAGGAACAAGCAAGCAGGTGGAGGAACAGGAACAAGCAAGCAGGCGGAGGATCAGGAACAGGAACAAGCAAGCAGGCGGAGGATCAGGAACAGGAACAAGCAAGCAGGCGGAGGATCAGGAACAGGAACAGCAAGCAGGTGGAGGATCAGGAACAGGAACATGCAAGTGGGCGGAGGTTCAGGAAAAGGATCAAGCAAGCAGGTGGAGGATCAGGAACAGGAACAAGCATGCAGGCAGAGGATCAGGAACAGGAACAAGCAAGCACACGGAGGAACAGGAACAAGCAAGCAGGCGGAGGATCAGGAACAGGAACAAGCAAGCAGGCGGAGAATCAGGAACAGGAACAAGCAAGCAGGTGGAGGAACAGGAACAGGATCAAGCAAGCAGGCGGAGGTTCAGGAACAAGAACAAGCATGCATGCGGAGGATCAGAAATAGGAACAAGCAAGCAGGCGGAGGACCAGGAACAAGCAAGCAGGCGGAGGATCAGGAACAGGAACAAGCAAGCAGGTGGAGGATCAGGAAAAGGAACAAGCAAGCAGGTGGAGAATCAGGAACAGGAACAAGCAAGCAGGTGGAGGATCAGGAAAAGGAACAAGCAAGCAGGCAGAGGATCAGGAACAGGAACAAGCATGCAGGCGGAGGATCAGGAACAGGAACAAGCAAGCACACGGAGGAACAGGAACAAGCAAGCAGGCGGAGGATCAGGAACAGGAACAAGCAAGCAGGCGGAGGATCAGGAACAGGAACAAGCAAGCAGGCGGAGGAACAGGAAGAGGATCAAGCAAGCAGGCGGAGGAACAGGAACAAGCCAGCAGGCGGAGGTTCAGGAACAAGAACAAGCATGCATGCGGAGGATCAGAAACAGGAACAAGCAAGCAGGCGGAGGACCAGGAACAAGCAAGCAGGCGGAGGATCAGGAACAGGAACAAGCAAGCAGGTGGAGGATCAGGAAAAGGAACAAGCAAGCAGGTGGAGGATCAGGAACAGGAACAAGCAAGCAGGTGGAGGATCAGGAAAAGGAACAAGCAAGCAGGCAGAGGATCAGGAACAGGAACAAGCACGCAGGTGGAGATTCAGGAACAGGAACAAGCATGCATGCGGAGGATCAGAAACAGGAACAAGCAAGCAGGCGGAGGATCAGGAACAAGCAAGCAGGCGGAGGATCAGGAACAGGATCAAGCATGCAGGCGGAGGATCAGGCACAGGAACATGCATGCAGGCGGAGGATCAGGAACAGGAACAAGCAAGCAGGCGGAGGAACAGGAACAGGATCAAGCAAGCAGGCGGAGGGACAGAAACAAGAAAGCAGGCGGAGGATCAGGAACAAGCAAGCAGGCGGAGGATCAGGAACAGGAACAAGCAAGCAGGCGGAGGATCAGGATCAGGGACAAGCAAGCAGGTGGAGGTTCAGGAACAGGAACAAGCAAGCAGGAGGAGGATCAGAGGCAGAGTACAGGAACAGAGTACAGGTACACGGATTAGGGGCACATGGGCAAAACAGCAAGGCAAGGGAGAGTAGCACAGGATTAGCTAAATATCCTCCCAGCAATCCATGTCAGGTGATGACTAATTAGTAAGAGCTGCTGGCTACTGACAGACACCTGCTGGTGGACACTGGAACTACAACCTAAGGTCTGGGAGCCACAGTGCCACCAGCAGCTGAACCCATTCCTACCAACTTTTTTTTGTAATTCATTTTTTATTGATTTTCAAACATTTACAACAGACAGGGCTGCATCGAAATATGGTGTGTCCAACACAAAGCAATGGGAGAGAAAAAACAAAAGAGCAAGCTGATGGATGAGAGGCACATCGATACTTACAATGTCAATACATAACAGTGAACCTTTCATTGTTAGAAACATTATTCCTTAATTAATTTAAATCATTTGTAAATGGCTTGCAGCTTGGCAAAAATATCTATTTTTCAGATTCATGTATTTAAAACATAAACAGGGGCGGACTGACAACTCATGGGGCCCCTGGGCAATAGGCGATCATGGGGCCCCTGTGTCCTTGCCCAAACTCAAAAAAGCCTATGAAAAAGGTACCAGGGTCATCTCATGGGGCCCCCTACTGACCCCGGGCCCTCGGGCAGTGCCCGAGTTTCCAAATGGTCAGTCCGCCCCTGAACATAAATGTTTAGGCTGTTGTCTGTGGGCCGGATGAACCCCAGTAAATTTTCTCTGTTTCAGTCAGAAGTTAGTGTTTGTAAAGTGTGCATGAAGGTGAAAAACCTTCTCTGTGCAGTATCCCCCCCCCCTTACTTACCTAAGCCCCCACTTGATTCAGAGATGTGCTTTGGAGTCTCGGCTATCGTGGGACTCCCTCTTCTCATTGGCTGAGACAGAAGCAGGAGCCATTGGCTCCCACCGCTGCCAATCACAGCCAATGAGAAGAGAGAGGAGGTGGGGCGTTGCTGCGGGTCTGTGTGTGAATGAACACATAGAGCATGGTGCCCCCATAGCAAGCTCCCTGCTGTGTGGGCTACTGACAGGAGGGAGGGGCCAGGAGAGCCTGCGGGGGACCCAAGAAGAGGAGGATCCAGGCTGTTCTGTGCAAAACCACAATACACAGCAGGTAAGTATAGACATGTTTGCTATTTTTTCTATAAAAAAAAGCATTATCACTTTAATAAGGTCAAGCAGTAGAGGAGAGGGGAGGCCGATTAGTGACTTAACCCTTTCATGACGAAGGTAAAACAGATTTTAACACTTCAACACAGTTGTACTGAAATAAATCCTTTTGCAATTAATAAATATTGGTGAACTTAACCCCTTCCAGTCCGGACACTTTCACCCCCTTCCAGTCCGGACACTTTCACCCCCTTCCAGTCCGGACACTTTCACCCCCTTCCAGTCCGGACACTTTCACCCCCTTCCTGACCAGGGCAATTTTCAGCTTTCAGCGCTATCACAATTTGAATGACAATTGCGCTGTCATGCAACACTGTACATATATGAATTTTTTACCATTTTTTCAGACAGATAAAACTTTATTTTGGTGGTATTTATTCACCACTGGGATTTTTATTTTTTTTGCTATGTAAATGAAAATGTCCAAAATTTTGAAAAAAAGTGTTTTTCTTATAAAATTTTGCAAATAAGTAATATGTCATCATAAATCTTGGCCAAAATATATTCTGTTATCTTTTTAGTAAAAAAAAAAAATAAGCCAAATTAGTTTATAACCAAAAATTATAATTTTGTTTATACATACTGTCACCCTAGCAGTACAGTGTCACCATGGTGACACTGTACTACTTTTGGGGGGTGATGAAGATTTTTTTTTTTACACTGATTGCTTTTACACCCATATAGGATGTAAAAGCAATCATTTCTCTTTCTCTCTGTCTGCATTCTTGCAGCCATTGAGAAATACTGTGTGAGCAGCGATTGGTCACAGCTTGTCACATGGTACAAGGCTGTTGTAAATAGCCCTGTACCACGTGACCTCTGTGATCATTCACATATTTCACACGTAGTAAGCAATGATGTCAGAAGTGACATCTTGCTTACTACTTTGCATTTGATCACTGATTGGCCAATCAGTGATCACATGATCGGGACCTCGTGCAGAGGTCCTGTCCGATGATCGGTGTTTCACTGTGTCCGGAGGACAAAGCGGGCACCGGATCGCGGTGCTGCACGCTCCCGGGGAGCGCGCACAAGCAGGGTGCGGTGAGGCTGTTTATAAACGGCCATCTGACCCTGCACTGCCACCGTCTGGCCGTTTATATACAACGGCCGGTCGGAAAGTGGTTAACTGTACCATCTGATACAAGCCTTGTTTGCTGTCGTACTAACCACTTATCTCATGGGGTGGGCTTTACCCACTTATTAGATCTCTTTGGTTTCTTTGGTACTGTATATGGTTTAGACAGCAACACTTACTAAGTGAGTAAGGCAATCAGTGTCTTTTTATTTGGCTTCCCTCTACTTCCTTTTTATTCTAAAGTATTGAGACTTTACCTAATCTTTTATATTTCACAAAAATAAGTGTTTTTTCAAAAGTCACATTTTAGTATGTGTGCACAAAATGGTTTTGGCAGAAAAATGGATAAACTGGCCCCAGATGTTGCGATCTGATTGTGCAATCCCTCTAAAATCTCCTTTAGATTTGGGTGGCACAGTGGTTTAGTGGTTAGCCTGTCTGCCTTGCAGTAAATGGGTCATGGGTTCGATTCCTGACCATCGTGCCTCCTGCATGGAGTTTGCATGTTCTGCTTGTGTGGGTTTCCTCTGGGTACTTGCCCAAACTCAAAAAAGCCTATGAAAAAGGTACCAGGGGCTACTCATAGGGCCCCCTACTGACCCCGGGCCCTCAGGCAGTGCCCGAGTTTCCAAATGGTCAGTCCGCCCTTGGTCATCTGTTCAAATCCCAACCATGGCACCACCTGCCTGGAGTTTGCATGTTCTCCCTGTGCCTGCATGGGTTTCCTCTGGGTACTCTGGTTTCTTCCCACACTCCAAAGACATGCTGGTAGGTGAATTGGCTCCTGTCTAAATTGTCCCTAGTATGTGTATGTATGAATGTGAGTTAGGGACCTTAGATTGTATGCCTCTTGAGGGTTAGGGACCTTAGATTGTACACCCCTTGAGGGTTAGGGATCTTAGATTGTACGCCCCTTGAGGGTTAGGGACCTTAGATTGTACTCCCCTTGAGGGTTAGGGACCTTAGATTGTACACCCCTTGAGGGTTAGGGATCTTAGATTGTGCACCCCTTGAGGGTTAGGGACCTTAGATTGTACGCCCCTTGAGGGTTAGGGCCCTTAGATTGTATGCCCTTTGAGGGTTATTGTACACCCCTTGAGGGTTAGGGACCGTAGATTGTACACCCCTTGAGGGTTAGGGACCTTAGATTGTACACCCCTTGAGGGTTAGGGACTGATGTGAATGTACAATATATATGTAAAGCGCTGTGTAAATTGATGGCGCTATATAAGTACCATAAATAAATAGATTTAATAACTATGGTGTCCTTTTATCATGCATCGGTAAATGACCGCTGCTCAGTTCTCCTCTGAATGCCTTTTTATGAATTGGTGTAGATCGCTTCTCCGAACGAAGGGAGAAGCGATCTACAAAGGCTTTGAACCCTGGAAAATGGCTGCTGTTAGTATAATCTCGCGAGATTACTGTAAGAGATCAGTCAGACACCGTTTACTAAGCAGCGGTAAATTACCGTTGCTTCGTTTGCAGTTTCCCCGATTCTCCACCTCTGGGCTGGAGAATCTGGGGAGAGAACACAGATCGCCAGTGAAGGGCTGACATCGCTCCTTCATATACAGTATTGGCCGTCTGTGTGCTGAGATGATCAGCGGAGAACATGTTCTCCGCTGATCATCTCTGTTTCCTAAACCACTAATAATCGGAGATCAGCAATGATCCTTAGGATCGCCGCTGATCTCTGTTTCATAAAAGAAATGCCCGCAGCGATAAAAGACGAAAAGAATTAGTGCAGGGCAGGCATGACTAGGCCCAGAGTGGGGAAGGAAGACGTGTAAGGGTTAATGATAGTATTAGGGTTGGTATTGGATAGCTGGGGGATCTGGTTGGTAGAGGAGAGTGTTATTGGGGTGTTCTGCACTTTAGGGTGGGGTTTCCTGGGGAGGGGCGTCAGTTGGGAGCTGGACGTGGGAGAGAGAGCTTCCTTCCCACCCTCCCTGTTTGGTGAGTGTTGTGTTCCTCCTGGGGGGGGGTTATTTTGGTTCCTGCGCGGTGGTTGGTCTTTGGAGGTGGTTCTTATCTTGGAGGTACAAAATGGTGTGGGACCCATCGTTGGTATGGTGTGCCCGGGAACATTCCAGTTAACCAAGGTTTAACTGGAAGGTGGTGGTGCTGCACTGCGGACGGTATGGTTGTCTCCGAGCTGGTTGGTTGCGGCTTGAGGCCTAGTGTATATGGTTGTCCGCAGGTGCATTTCGGATCATTTTGGGGGTGCCTTCAAAGACCAATGACAACTCTTTATGTTTTCTGTTATAAGGAATGGTTGATGTGTTTAAACTTGATTTGCTAATAAAAGGCCGTGTTGGCCATTTTACTCCAAAATTGGTGTTGTGTTTTCTGTAAGTATAGTAAGTAAAGGGGATTGGTATGGAAGGGTAATGGTGGTGTAGTGGGGTCTGGATGAACCTATCTCGGGTGCACTAGTCAAGAAATGCCTGCAGTGATAAGAGAAGAAAAGAATTAGTGCAGGGCAGGCATGACTAGGCCCAGAGTGGGAAGGAAGACGTGTAAGGGTTAATGATAGTATTAGGGTTGGTAAAGGATAGCTGGGGGATCTGGTTGGTAGAGGAGAGTGTAGGTGGGGTCTCCTGCACTTTAGGGTGGGGTGTCCTGGGGAGGGGCGTCAGTTGGGAGCTGGACGTGGGAGAGAGAGCTTCCCTCCCGCCCTCCCTGTTTGGTGAGTGTTGTGTTCCTCCTGGGGGGGGGGGTTATTTTGGTTTCTGTGGCGGTGGTTGGTCTTTGGAGGTGGTTTTTATCTTGGAGGTACAAAATGGTGTGGGACCCATCGGTGGTATGGTGTCCCCGGGAACATTCCCAGTTAACCAAGGTTTAACTGGAAGGTGGTGGTGCTGCACTGCGGACGGTATGGTTGTCTCCGAGCTGTTTGGTTGCGGCTGGAGGCCTAGTGGA